>NC_091177.1:7593656-7893656 GCF_040958095.1 Procambarus clarkii
CTCCTGTCTCTCTCTCCTGTCTCTGTCTCTCTCTCTCTCTCTCTCTCTCTCTCTCTCTCTCTCTCTCTCTCTCTCTCTCTCCTGTCTCTCTCTCTCCTGTGTGTCTCTCTCTCTCCTGTGTGTCTCTCTCTCCTGTCTCTCTCTCCTGTCTCTGTCTCTCTCCTGTCTCTCTCTCTCTCCTGTGTCTCTCTCTCTCCTGTGTCTCTCTCTCTCTCCTGTGTCTCTCTCTCCTGTTTCTCTCTCCCTCTCTCCTGTCTCTCTCCCTCTCTCCTCTCTCTCTCTCTCTCTCACTATCTCTCTCTCTCACTCTCTCTCTCTCTCTCTCTCTCTCTCTCTCTCTCTCTCTCTCTCTCCTGTCTCTCTCTCTCTCTCTCGTCTCTCTCTCTCTCTCTCTCTCTCTCTCTCTCTCTCTCCTGTCTCTAGATCGTCAGCTCTTATGGCGAAGAGAAACATTGTTACATAATATTTGTCATATACGGGAACAAGACACAATGTGTATAACTAACTTCAAAATATTAAATTAAACAATATGGACGAAAGTAAATGCTAATTTTACAATTAAAGGTAATTTGTTCAACTGTTAAATTAAAACATTCAAATTAACTTAACTCTGTTCATAATTTATTTTGCCAAAAATATGAGACAAAAATAAATCGTGGTTAGTTGTATTGCACCTGGTCGAGGACCGGGCCGCGGGGACACTAAAGCCCCGAAATCATCTCAAGATAACCTCAAGATAACCACCGTAAGTATTGTGACTCTGCGTCAGTGGCTTCTTAAGCAAAACAAAAGCAAATAAACATAATTGACTCAATCATGTAAACACTTTCACTGTTTTCTGTCTCGCGTAATATTTTATTTTCGATAATAGAAAGAACGAACAATAGTAAGGTCATCAGGAGAAAGCGCAAAGCCAGTATCGCTATATAGCTCTTGGAAAGGATATGAGGATAAGGAGCCGGGATATGAGGATAAGGAGCTTGGGTATGAGGACAAGGAGCTGGGGTATGAGGACAAGGAGCCGGGATATGAGGACAAGGAGCTGGGGTATGAGGACAAGGAGCCGGGATATGAGGACAAGGAGCTGGGATATGAGGATAAGGAGCCGGGATATGAGGACAAGGAGCTGGGATATGAGGACAAGGAGCCGGGATATGAGGACAAGGAGCTGGGATATGAGGATAAGGAGCCGGGATATGAGGACAAGGAGCCGGGATATGAGGACAAGGAGCCGGGATATGAGGACAAGGAGCCGGGATATGAGGACAAGGAGCCGGGATATGAGGACAAGGAGCCGGGACATGAAGACGGAGGGAAGAAAATTGCTGCAGAGGAGCATTAATTGAAATCCTCAGATTAGGCAAAATTGTAATTAAATTTTGTCTAAATTTTGTCAGAGCCTCTCTGTGACGGGTCTGTCCACAGCTGACAAGGAACCATCCGTCGTGCTTGTGTTTCTTAAGGACGGTAGCTTCTTGGTGGTGCGTTACACCCCGAGGCCCCGTACGTCGTGTCCGTGGCCCGGAGTGACTACAGGGACGCCTTCCCTCCGCTATTTCCCGGTATCGGGCAGCCGGGACGCATCCCATCCCCAGGTGAGGTCGGTGTTTTCTATGAAGCTTTTCAAGGTAAACTAAAATATTTACAATCAATTAGTATGTCACACGTGCACTTATTAAATAAGCCAATATTGACTATAAGCAAGTGCGAGAACGGGCTGCAGGGGGCACGGGCATGAATATAGCCCGTGAGAGGAAGCTGTTTGGAGTCCTTACCAGTACCAGTACCAGCTACCATCCCTACTACATATACAGCTACCAACCCATCCCACGGCCATCGTCGTCCGTACATCAACAACAACAACACTGCAGGTCTTGCTCGTGATCACTGTCCGCTATGAAGGGACAGTAGCGTCCCTGAAGACATCTTCCAGCAACAACTGTCCTCCTTATCTTGACTGCATGGTTAAAAGAGGAGGGCGGAAATACCCTAAGCTACTAAGGGGAGCCGGTCGGCCGAGCGGACAGCACGCTGGACTTGTGATCCTGTGGTCCTGGGTTCGATCCCAGGCGCCGGCGAGAAACAATGGGCAGAGTTTCTTTCACCCTATGCTCCTGTTACCTAGCAGTAAATAGGTACCTGGGTGTTAGTCAGCTGTCACGGGCTGCTTCCTGGGGGTGGAGGCCTGGTCGAGGACCGGGCCGCGGGGACACTAAAAATCCCCGAAATCATCTCAAGATAACCTCAAGATAACTCTCTCTATCCTTTTCCTGATGCAGGGGGGAAAAGGATATCCCTCTATCCTTGTCCTTTTTCTTTTTTTACCCCAAATACTTGGGCTGGACGATAGAGCGACGGTCTCGCTTCATGCAGGTCGGCGTTCAATCCCCGACCGTCCAAGTAGTTGGGCACCATTCCTCCCCCCCCCCGCCCCATCCCAAATCCTTATCCTGACCCCTTCCAAGTGCTATATAGGCGTAATGGCTTGGCGCTTTCCCCCCGGACAGTTTCCTTCCTTCCTTCCTTTCTCTGTCCTTTCGAGATGTAACTTCTTGTCTCGACAAACTCACTTGGAACTTGGATGCCTCAAAGACACAATCATATAAGCTAACAAAGGCTTCGTCAGCTGCCGACATTTCGTATCCTCGTCTCCCACGAATAATAAAACTAGAATAAAGCTCCTGGTTTGCCGGAGTTAATTGTAGAACATCACTGGAAAAAGAGAGAGAATCTTGGCATGGTGAGACCAGGGGCCAGATTCACGAAGCAGTTCTCTCAGCTGCGAGGAACCGTCGCGTAGCACTACACATGATCAACATGTTTCGCCCGAGAGTTCTAACACATGTGGAGCACTTAATACCGTAACACACACACATACACACACACACACACGCGCGAGATGATGTTACAGTATCTTGATATGATTTCGGGGCTTAGTGTCCCCGCGGCTCGGTCCTCGACCAGGCCTCCACCCCCAGGAAGCAGCCCGTGACAGCTGACTAACACCCAGGTACCTATTTTACTGCTAGGTAACAGGGGCATCAGGGTGAAAGAAATTCTGCCCATTGTTTCTCCTATAATAGGTTAAGTACTAATTGTAATTATGAAGCAATAAGATGCTTATCTTAACATACTAAGAAGGTTAGGTAAGGTCGGTGTTTTCTATGAAGCTTTTCAAGGTAAACTAAAATATTTACAATAAATTAGTATGTCACATATGCACGTATTTAATAAGTCAATATTGACTATAAGAAAGTGCGAGAACGGGTTGTGTTTCTCGCCGGCGCTCGGGATCGAACCCGGGACCACAGGATCACGCGTCCAGTGTGCTGTTGCCTCAACACGGGCATCATCCAGTACTCTTGAGGACACACCACGGCAATACATTTCTGCTCTCCAAATATTGAGTAGGTTGGTTGGTATTTGGAACAAGGAAGAATTTCCTCCACATTCCTGCCAATGTTATTGGATCCCAGAAACCTCCCCCCCCCCAAGATGCCAATCCACATTTCACAAATTTACTGAAAACTGCACAATATCTTCTTCTCGAGGTATTTGGACGAGGGCAGTACGACCAATCCAGTCGTATGACTAGACGACCAACAATGTATTAACTTCTCTAGACATGCAGACCTTTCTCATGTTGATATGGCTATAATGCTTTGTGGCATACGACGGCATGTGATCAAACGCAAGACAAGAGATCCAGAAAACGACAGTTTACGAGGAAAGAAAGAGCCAATGATAACGAGGAAAGCAAGAGCCATTGATAACATGACTCTTGCTTGCACCATAGCCTGTGAGTGCAAGCCTGCACCACCAGCCTGCACCACCAGCCTGCACCACCAAGCCGGTCACATCTGGCTCCAGCCATTCGCTTCCCGTCACGATCGAAGGTTACAAATAGATGAAAGATTATAACAACGGAGATATTAACATGGTGTTAAATACGTCAACAGGAAGAATGGGGATAAATTAGATACGTTTAGATTCGGGAAGGACCTAGGTTAAGTGCAGGTATGGAATTAGAATAGTTCATTTATGCAACAAATTACCGGCTAATATACGAGGGGATCACTGGAGTGCTTCAAGCGTAAGCTAAGAAATGTATATGAGTATGAGTGGGTATATACAGGCGCTGCCTCGTATGGACCAGATGCAGTTATGCAGTTTAATGTATTCCTATGATCTCTGTGCTTTAAGATCCTCATGCCTAGGAGTAAGTTAGAGAGCCCTCAGGGCAGTGGGCCAGAGCCCTTTGGAGGAGCCCTCTGGTGGAGCCCTCTGTGCACTGGAGCCCTCTGTGGACCAGAGCCCTCTGGTGGAGCCCTCTGTGGACTAGAGCCCCTCTGGTGAAGCCCTCTGTGGACCAAAGCCCTCTGGTGGAGCCCTCTGTGAACCAGAGCCCTCTGGTAGAACCAATGGTGGAGCCCTCTGTGGACCAGAGCCCTCTGGTGGAGCCCTCTGTAGACCAGAGCCCTCTGGTGGACCCCTCTCTGGACCAGAGCCCTCTGGTGGACCCCTCTCTGGACCAGAGCCCTCTGGTGGAGCTCTCTCTGGACCAGAGCCCTCTGGTGGAGCTCTCTCTGGACCAGAGCCCTCTGGTGGAGCCCTCTCTGGACCAGAACCCTCTGGTGGAGCCCTCTGTGGTCCAGAGCCCTCTGGTGTAGCCCTCTGAGAACCAGAAGCCTCGCCACCTTAGCAAGAGTGACTAAGTTATGCATGCACAAAGGTAGGCGCAGGTCACTGCAAGTGCTTCGGTGGTACCGCCTCGGTAAGAGTACTGGAGAATGTGACGATTTGTCAAAGACTGTTTATTGTGTTATCATCCACATGTGTGTCATCCCACAATTAAAAACATTCAGTGTGAGTTATACAAATATTGTGTTGACTATTCATTGTTAACTATGTACAATTGTATCAGGTTATCTTGGGAGTGAAGTTGTATCAGGTTATCTTGGGAGTGAAGTTGTATCAGGTTATCTTGGGAGTGAAGTTGTATCAGGTTATCTTGGGAGTGGAGCTGGAGTGTCGAAGACGTTTTTTTTTTTACATGTTGATGCAATAGTTTCAGTTTTTATGAAGAAAAATGTAAAGAAAAAGTTGCAATTGTTTTAGATAGATTCAAATAATAATCTCATGAAATAAATGAGTCTCTAGGGGGCAAGCTTCACATGAGCTGAAGTAGGATAAAAGCTCTTGCTTGCAGTTTCACTACGTACCTTAATTGGCAACCCTAATGAACTCTAGTTTGATTTAAAACAGAGAGAGAGAGAGAGAGATAGAGAGAGACAGACAGGCAGACAGACAGGCAGACAGACAGGCAGACAGACAGGCAGACAGACAGGCAGACAGACAGACAGGCAGGCAGGCAGACAGACAGACAGACAGACAGACAGACAGGCAGGCAGACAGGCAGGCAGACAGGCAGGCAGGCAGGCAGGCAGGCAGGCAGGCAGACAGACAGGCAGACAGACAGACAGGCAGGCAGACAGACAGACAGACAGACAGACAGACAGACAGACAGACAGACAGACAGACAGACAGACAGACAGACAGGCAGACAGACAGGCAGGCAGACAGACAGACAGACAGACAGACAGGCAGACAGACATGCAGGCAGGCAGGCAGGCAGGCAGGCAGACAGACATGCAGGCAGGCAGGCAGGCAGGCAGGCAGGCAGGCAGGCAGGCAGACAGGCAGACAGACAGACAGGCAGGCAGGCAGGCAGGCAGGCAGGCAGGCAGGCAGACAGGCAGGCAGGCAGGCAGGCAGGCAGGCAGACAGACAGGCAGGCAGGCAGGCAGGCAGGCAGGCAGGCAGACAGACAGACAGACAGACAGACAGACAGACAGGCAGGCAGGCAGGCAGGCAGGCAGACAGACAGACAGACAGACAGACAGACAGGCAGGCAGGCAGGCAGGCAGACAGACAGACAGACAGACAGACAGACAGACAGACAGACAGGCAGGCAGGCAGGCAGGCAGGCAGGCAGGCAGGCAGACAGACAGACAGACAGACAGACAGGCAGGCAGGCAGGCAGGCAGGCAGGCAGACAGGCAGACAGAGACAGACAGGCAGACAGACAGGCAGACAGGCAGGCAGGCAGGCAGGCAGGCAGGCAGGCAGGCAGACAGACAGGCAGACAGACAGGCAGGCAGGCAGACAGACAGGCAGACAGACAGACAGACAGGAAGACAGGCAGGCAGGCAGACAGACAGACACAGACTCTGGCAGCTAGACAGCGCGGGACAATTACAAGTCATACAGACTGCATTTCAAAACACCGTAAAGTTGGTTGGGTCGGGTAAACAAAGAGTTCATTCCCGGACATTTTCCGACCGTGGTATTTACACCGGAGTTATCCCTTCCAGTCAAGGAACACGGCTACCAACATGGTAATCTTCCCAGAGAGAGAGAAATTGGATGTTTCTGACCTGGCATCCATCTTCCGTGCCTGGCTGACTGCCGCTCGGGCTAAAGGTCGTCGTTCCATCACTGAAAAACTTCTGATAACCTTGACGACGTGTACTCACCTACTTGTACTAACCTAGCTGCACTTGCAAGGGTCAGGCAGTGACTCTTTCACTCGTTTCTCTTACCAAATTTACATTTGAAACTCACTGCCCGCGCACGCCGTGTGTGTATATATAATAAGAAATTCATTATAAAAATATACTTGAGGCTTGTATGGAGCTCCCTTTCCCAGGATGCAACCCCCCCCCTCCCACAACAGTTGCCTATACCTCTCGAATATCTATTTACTCCTAGGTGAACTGAGCATTAGGTGAAAGGAAACTTATCCAGCAATTTCTGTCCTATCTTGAGATGATTTCGGGGCTTTAGTATCCCCGCGGCCCGGTCCGCGACCAGGCCTCCACCCCCAGGAAGCAGCCCGTGACAGCTGACTAACACCCAGGTACCTATTTTACTGCTAGGCAACAGGGGCATAGGGTGAAAGAAACTCTGTCCATTGTTTCTCGCCGGCGCCCGGGATCGAACCCGGCACCATAGGATCACAAGCCCAGCGTGCTGTCCGCTCGGCCGACCGGCTCCTGCATAAGAACGGAACCTCAGGATTTCCGAATGTGGATCTAGAGCCTTTTTTCTGCCTTTTTTCATCAGTTGGCTCCCCTCTATTGCAGTGCCAGTCGACCCTCTCTTGGTTTCTGTCATATCTAGAGTTAGGACCTGTGTAGAACATGAACTTCCACTCACGGCTGAAGAGTGTCTTAGCTTGGAGGGTGTTGTGGGTGTGTATGGTTGGTGGGAAGGAACACAGGTGTGTGTATGGTTGGTGGGAAGGAACACAGGTGTGTGTATGGTTGGTGGGAAGGGACGCAGGTGTGTATGGTTGGTGGGAAGGGATGCGTGTGAGTGCGCGCGAGGACGCGTGCGTGTGATATCTCTACCAAAGATGCCACTTTGGATGACTTCTCTACCACCGTGACTCAACAAATGTCGCCGCGCACCTCTCCAACACACTTTTCCTTGTGAATTAATGAGCCGCCCTAACCAGGAGTAGATTTGTATCCAATCAACACTATCTTATTTTGGATAGGATAGGTCGTCTCTAATATTTCTTCTTAAATCTTCTTCCTCTCCTCCTCTTCTTACTCCTCCTCCTTCTTACTCCTCCTTCTCCTCCTCCTTCTTCTCCTCCTTCTCCTCCTCCTTCTCCTCTAGTTTCATTCAGTTTCACCTCAATTTCAACTTTAGTTTCGAATGGTCAAGCCACAAATTGAGCAATATATTTTTTATATCTCCCTCTCTCTCTCTCCCTCTCACTCCCCCACCCCCTTCTCTCTCTCTCTCTCTCTCACGCACACACACACACGTAATAGGGGGCCTCGCGGCTGAGAGGACAGCGCTCTACGGTCATAGTCCTAAGAGCCCGGGTTCTATCCCCGGCAGAGGTGGAAACAAATTGGCAGTTTCATTCACCCTGATGCATCTGTTCACCGAACAGTAAATAGGTACCTGGTAGTTAGACAGCTGGTATTGTAACGGGGGGTGGGGGAAAATTGCTCTGTCTTGTCCATTATTCCACCCCCCAGTTAACTAACGAGGCCGGGGGAAACAGCTCTCTCTAGTCCGTTATCCCGTCCCCAGTTAGCTAACTATTCTAGAGCACCTCCAGAGTTCCTAAAGCAACCTCTCTCGTTCAACACCTTGTAACCTAGGTATTTGACTACCTAGGTGCTACGACTACAAGGCGCCGTCACTTGATCAGTTACCCGAAACTCTAGAGAGAACTCTAGAATACATAATCACTGCCACAAACGTATAAGAGGAAACGAAAGGAAAGAAATGAATAGTGAAGTAATTAGTGAGGGTTTGGGGTAAGAGGTAGGGAGGTGGGAGGAGCGAGGAGGGTCATTAGTTGAAAGTGAGAGTTTAGAGATGGGTGGAGGGAGAGGTGTAGATAGGTAGAAGTAGAAGAGTAGATAGAAGTAGAAGAGTAGATAGTAGAAGACGAAATGCTGCCACCATCCATTCATGATCATTACATACCAGACAAGGAATGGAACTTGCCTGTATCAAAATATTCACCAAAGATGTTATCATGAGTTCATTATTAGTAGTTCCCATCTTTATCATGTACTCATTCTAAACCATGAAACCAGTAACTACAGAGGCTTTCTCACCTCAACTCAAAATCTCTAGGGAACAAAGTTAAACACAATTTAAATAATAAATTCATAATTATATTTCACATGAAGTATCATAATTTAGCAATTCAATTAAAATGTTCCAGTTTAATATGCAAAGTGAGTCATCATCCAAGAATTCGAGAACCCTACAACTTGACTGCCCCTGATCATCACACAACATATGTAAACACGACCAAGTCACCTTACTGTTCACTCACCAAGTGTCTCTGCCTATAGCTGGATAGAGGGGGGGGGGGTCTGTAGTTGACAGAGACTCCCGCCCTGCCGGCCGACAGCCTTCCTGCTAGGCCGTCTCCTCTGCAATCCTGACTGCCGTTCTGTCTGTTAATGCTTCTTTCTGGATAGCTCTCCGAGTTTATATTGGGGAACCTAGTAGCTAACTCCGCCCACAAATAGATAGCCTCCGGCACTACCAAGCCACTCCTTAAACGTCGGCTTGTTTGAAGGCTACCAGACTACAATTAAGAGCTTAGCGGAAGCAAGGTGAAATTCTCATGATCTGACCTCAGGTCACTTGGGGTCGTTAACGGTTAGAGGTGTGAGATCTCAGGCAGACAACTGGCGCCTCTCCGATCCTTGTCTGTGACTCATGTACTCTATGTATGTATTAACCTAAACCAAACACTTTTACAGTGTTACATCTCCCCTTCTCTCCGAAAATAAAGTTTTTGCAACACTGCTAAAGCAAGCTAGCTGTGTGCGACAACTTTATTAACGAAAAGAATACATCCTAGCTAAACAAATATACATCATCCTACTCTAAAAAATGAAATATGTAGACAGACGTCCATTGTCTCTGGCTGGGCGACGTCACTGCTTGGTCTTGTAGATAATCCTGTACCACATTTCTTCAACACAACTGCCTCCGTCGCTTCTCCGTCGTTAACGCACAACAACCCTTGGTCAACCCGAAAGCCGTTACTACTTGAACTGCGCACAGGACCGTGGAATTCGGTTGTCCCAGCTGATCTGTAATTGGCCCTACGTCAGTCACCATGAGAGACGTATATTGGGGTTCTTCACAGCTATAGGGACTACAAGTTTCGAGACCTTCATATAGTTGCCAACAGTAGAAATCCCATCCTACTCTTCTTCCTCCCTGTTGCTCCAGCACGCCTCCTTCAGAGAGCTACTTCTGACAGCCACATCAAGTCTGCATGACACAGGAAGAATCACTCAACAGAGCTACCTGCTTGCAGGAGGGGCGGCCAGTCAAGGCAAACGATCCTGTCTTGCAATTACGCTCCATGCAATGATGCTGACACCAGCAAGGGACACTAGGTATCATGTCTCACTCAGCTTGTCTTATCTTCTCTTCTTTCTTCTTTCTTCTCTCTTCTTTCTTCTCTCTTCCTCCTCCCATGGGTCTTAGACAAGCGACCTGGGGTCCATTGGGGGTCTGTCCGTCCTGGGGTCCATCCTGGGTAGACCGATGTTGGTGGGACAGACTGGAGTCGTTGTTGCTCCTCTTCCATCATTACTGGGTCGTCTGGGGTCGTCTGCAGAACGACCTGGGGTCCACTGGGTAGACCAATGTTGACTGACCGAGAGGGCTGCATCTTGGGGTCCCCTGGGGTGGTGGTGGTGGTGGAGCCATGACCTCCAGGTAGTGGGCTGGTCGTGGTGGTGGTGATAAACGCCCCTGAGTGTGGTACACAGCAGCCGTCTCCCTCTTTTGTATGTGCGTCTCTCCTCTCTTCTGGCTCCCACCTGTGGGTGAACAGAAAGGCGACAATATCGTGCTCCCAAGATATGTTATGTGACCCTGTAGTTTGTATAGGGTTACACAGTCCAGTCATAACGCTCTCCTCCTGGCAACAACTACACTTCAATTTTTTTTTTTAATAATCCAATTAACTCTGAATGATATTGACTTGGTGGAACATAAAACAGTAACAGAGGAAAGTTTAGAGAAGAGAGAATAAGGTCATCACTACCTTTAACTTGTCACAAAAAAAAATCAACACTAATAGACAAAACACTAGCCTAAACTTAACTGTACCGTTCCTAATCTTAAGTACATAATTAACCATTACTCCCACCCTTAACCTACAGCCACCTACGTGACCCAGAGTGTTTCCCTAGCATCTCCGCCGGTCAACAACTCCAAACTGTTGCCACCCCTGTGACCAGACTATCTAACGTCGAGCGTCCCCAACGTGAAGTCTACTGACATACTAAGCCTCCCCCTAGCATGCTGTACAATACCAGTACACCTCGGGTTATTGCGTTCAAATGGAGTAAAACAGTCGATCGCAATAATCTGAGCAGAACCACCACTTAAAAACTACTTAAGAACTACACCTGCCACTCCCCACTGACCTGGAGACCAGCGGTGGCTGGGTGTCCCCGTGGGACATGCGAGGTCACCTGTCACACTCAGGTGAGCTCCACTACCAACACCGCTAAGTTCCCAAATCACCAAATCTTATCACTAACATTAATCACTACACACGCAAGTTCTGGTGAACATTCCCTGAACACCACAAAACTCACAAAATCACTAAACCACAACACCAGAGAATCACAATCTCCTAACCTGAAAAAAAGTTCGCTAACTCGCGAATAATAAACACCTGTCAAGATCTCCCTGATAGCGCCTGAGCGGCAAAAAGACACGTGGGACTGAACAATGTTAAAAGAACACCAACTACCAACAACATTGTTCAACACCGCTGCCATCATTGTAACGGGGGGTGGGGGAAAATTGCTCTGTCTTGTCCATTATTCCACCCCCCAGTTAACTAACGAGGCCGGGGGAAACAGCTCTCTCTAGTCCGTTATCCCGTCCCCAGTTAGCTAACTATTCTAGAGCACCTCCAGAGTTCCTAAAGCAACCTCTCTCGTTCAACACCTTGTAACCTAGGTATTTGACTACCTAGGTGCTACGACTACAAGGCGCCGTCACTTGATCAGTTACCCGAAACTCTAGAGAGAACTCTAGAATACATAATCACTGCCACAAACGTATAAGAGGAAACGAAAGGAAAGAAATGAATAGTGAAGTAATTAGTGAGGGTTTGGGGTAAGAGGTAGGGAGGTGGGAGGAGCGAGGAGGGTCATTAGTTGAAAGTGAGAGTTTAGAGATGGGTGGAGGGAGAGGTGTAGATAGGTAGAAGTAGAAGAGTAGATAGAAGTAGAAGAGTAGATAGTAGAAGACGAAATGCTGCCACCATCCATTCATGATCATTACATACCAGACAAGGAATGGAACTTGCCTGTATCAAAATATTCACCAAAGATGTTATCATGAGTTCATTATTAGTAGTTCCCATCTTTATCATGTACTCATTCTAAACCATGAAACCAGTAACTACAGAGGCTTTCTCACCTCAACTCAAAATCTCTAGGGAACAAAGTTAAACACAATTTAAATAATAAATTCATAATTATATTTCACATGAAGTATCATAATTTAGCAATTCAATTAAAATGTTCCAGTTTAATATGCAAAGTGAGTCATCATCCAAGAATTCGAGAACCCTACAACTTGACTGCCCCTGATCATCACACAACATATGTAAACACGACCAAGTCACCTTACTGTTCACTCACCAAGTGTCTGCCTATAGCTGGATAGAGGGGGGGGGGGTCTGTAGTTGACAGAGACTCCCGCCCTGCCGGCCGACAGCCTTCCTGCTAGGCCGTCTCCTCTGCAATCCTGACTGCCGTTCTGTCTGTTAATGCTTCTTTCTGGATAGCTCTCCGAGTTTATATTGGGGAACCTAGTAGCTAACTCCGCCCACAAATAGATAGCCTCCGGCACTACCAAGCCACTCCTTAAACGTCGGCTTGTTTGAAGGCTACCAGACTACAATTAAGAGCTTATCGGAAGCAAGGTGAAATTCTCATGATCTGACCTCAGGTCACTTGGGGTCGTTAACGGTTAGAGGTGTGAGATCTCAGGCAGACAACTGGCGCCTCTCCGATCCTTGTCTGTGACTCATGTACTCTATGTATGTATTAACCTAAACCAAACACTTTTACAGTGTTACATCATAGCCTGCTTCCTGGGGATGTGTGTGTGTGTTAGTGAGAAATATATGTAGTAGATATAATAGAGGAAAAATAAATTGGTTAGAAAGGCGGGGTCCAAGAGCTAATAGCTTGATAGGAAATGTAGATGTTTATCTCTCAGAATGTTTGGTAATATGTTTATTGTTTGTGATGTGTGTCTATGTATGTATTAACACGATATACTGAACGGGGTGAGAATAGCTTGAGCTACCTCATCCCTTTGTGTGTATTTTACCTCAATAAACTTATTTCAATTTCAATTTCAATAGCTTGATTCTGCAGATACAAATAGTAAACACACACACACACCAGGTCGAAGACTGCTAGGAGTTCATCACAGTTCCTCTGTATGGCATACATTTTGAGGTCTCTCACAATCATGAGTTGTTGGCAGATATGTTGGATTAGTTAACATTCAAGATTATCCATTAGTAAGTTGATTGGGTAAGCACCTGCCACTGACGTCTGCACATTCGCCCACATGTACGAAGGTCCTGTAATTAACGCCTGATTTAAAGAACATCAATTCCATTTCCAGGCGAGAACAGATTTACTGCAACAAACAGCTAACTTCTCAACTTGGTACAGCTGACAGTCTTAGCAAAGTTGTCTCTCTCTCTCTCTCTCCCTGGCAGGCCGGCGGTGACAAACAGCATGACTGGTACATAATAACCACACCTCTATTCTCCGCCCGCTCCAGTTACCTCACAACATAATAGGATTAAGCTCGGACCCCAAACTCCCACCTCTTTATCCTACAGATTTTTGGTGCATTTCCTTGAGCAGGGGTTCCGGGTGGCCGCGCGCCCGTCCGTCAGTGTCACGGCCACACGCCCTCCCACTGTACTCGCAAACATACGCCAGCGGTAACTAATGAAGCAAGCGCGTCCTGTCTCAACCTTCCCTACTGCCGCCTGGCGCTGTCTTCACCTGGAAGGGTGTGTGTGTGTGTGTGTGTGTGTGTGTGTGTGTGTGTGTGTGTGTGTGTGTGTGTGTGTGTAGGGGAACGGGAGGGTAGGGGGGTTGGGAATGGTGACATGTATAGTGGGTGATGGTGTTGGGAATAGTGACGTGTGATGTAGTGGTGCTGGGAATAATGAAGTACGTCAAGATGGTCCATAAAGATGACAGACTGGTTGAAGCGGGTGGCGACGTTGACGCTAGTGATGATAACTTGGCTACACTGTTTATGCCGAAGACGTCCCCACTGAGAGCCTGGCCAAATCCCCTTTCACCGGCCCAGGGCGAAGCTCCTGGATCACTAGACGGACACTACAGCGCCTCTGAATAAGATGATGTGATAATCCGTGTCTTTGTCGCACAAGTTAATAAGAGAATACCAGGACGAGTGTTGTACCCTGGAAAGAGCATTACTTTGGAGGGCTCTAATTGTATTGATTGACTACTACCTTTAGGGTTCAGTTTATATGAAAGCTGAAGACCTGTCCACTTTGGCTGATCGTTACAGCGGCGGGTATGTTTCTTGCAGGGTTGCCGTTCGATCCCCAATGATCCAAATAGCTGGGCAGCGTTCCTTTACTCTGTAATCGTATTCCAGGTCCTTGTCCTCACATCCTTGCTCCTTATCCTCATAACCTACCTCCTTCACATATACCAGCTCATTCTCCTCATATCCCAGCTCCTCATATCCCAGCTCTTCATATCCCTCCCAAATGCTACACAGTCGTACAGGATTAAAGCATTCTCTTGATAATCACCTTACTTTCCAACCTTCCAAATTATTCCTTGATCAGGTTCTGAGGAATTGTAGCGTGTAGCCTACTGCAGCGTAGCGTGTAGCCTACTGCAGCGTAGCGTGTAGCCTACTGCAGCGTAGCGTGTAGCCTACTGCAGCGTAGCGTGTAGCCTACTGCAGCGTAGCGTGTAGCCTACTGCAGCGTAGCGTGTAGCCTACTGCAGCGTAGCGTGTAGCCTACTGCAGCGTAGCGTGTAGCCTACTGCAGCGTAGCGTGTAGCCTACTGCAGCGTAGCGTGTAGCCTACTGCAGCATGTAGCCTACTGCAGCGTAGCGTGTAGCCTACTGCAGCGTAGCGTGTAGCCTACTGCAGCGTAGCGTGTAGCCTACTGCAGCGTGTAGCCTACTGCAGCGTAGCGTGTAGCCTACAGCAGCGTGTAGCCTACTGCAGCGTGTAGCCTACTGCAGCGTAGCGTGTAGCCTACTGCAGCGTGTAGCCTACTGCAGCGTGTAGCCTACTGCAGCGTAGCGTGTAGCCTACTGCAGCGTGTAGCCTACTGCAGCGTGTAGCCTACTGCAGCGTGTAGCCTACTGCAGCGTAGCGTGTAGCCTACAGCAGCGTGTAGCCTACTGCAGCGTGTAGCCTACTGCAGCGTAGCGTGTAGCCTACAGCAGCGTGTAGCCTACTGCAGCGTGTAGCCTACTGCAGCGTAGCGTGTAGCCTACTGCAGCGTGTAGCCTACTGCAGCGTAGCGTGTAGCCTACTGCAGCGTGTAGCCTACTGCAGCGTGTAGCCTACAGCAGCGTGTAGCCTACTGCAGCGTGTAGCCTACTGCAGCGTAGCGTGCAGCCTACTGCAGCGTAGCGTGTAGCCTACTGCAGCGTGTAGCCTACTGCAGCGTAGCGTGTAGCCTACTCCAGCGTGTAGCCTACTGCAGCGTGTAGCCTACTGCAGCGTAGCGTGCAGCCTACTGCAGCGTAGCGTGCAGCCTACTGCAGCGTAGCGTGTAGCCTACTGCAGCGTGTAGCCTACTGCAGCGTAGCGTGTAGCCTACTGCAGCGTGTAGCCTACTGCAGCGTGTAGCCTACTGCAGCGTAGCGTGCAGCCTACTGCAGCGTAGCGTGTAGCCTACTGCAGCGTGTGGCCTACTGCAGCGTAGCGTGTAGCCTACTGCAGCGTGTAGCCTACTGCAGCGTGTAGCCTACAGCAGCGTGTAGCCTACTGCAGCGTGTAGCCTACTGCAGCGTGTAGCCTACTGCAGCGTGTAGCCTACTGCAGCGTGTAGCCTACTGCAGCGTGTAGCCTACTGCAGCGTGTAGCCTACTGCAGCGTGTAGCCTACTGCAGCGTGTAGCCTACTGCAGCGTGTAGCCTACTGCAGCGTGTAGCCTACTGCAGCGTGCAGCCTACTGCAGCGTGTAGCCTACTGCATCGTGTAGCCTACTGCAGCGTGTAGCCTACTGTAGCGTGTAGCCTACAGCAGCGTGTAGCCTACTGCAGCGTGTAGCCTACTGCAGCTTGTAGCCTACTGCAGCTTGTAGCCTACTGCAAAGTGTAGCCTACTGCAGCGTGCACTCTAGGGCGCTCGTGTCCAAGCTGTACCATAAGACTACGCATGCGCACATTTAACGACTTCCCTGAGAAGCAGCGATGACGTCTCGGATGTCTAATCCATCGTGTAGGCTCAAAGCAACATCGTTACATCACGCCGTCTTGCGCACAAAGGTAATAATACAGTCGTGTATCTGAATTGCATTGAAATTACATACTAAGTGGCCGTATTACGTGTAAAAGCTTAATTCAGCAAAATTCTCCCTTGTAACCAGGTGGGGTATTAGCATACATAATGACTCAACTAGCCAGAGGGGAGAACGAGGATGAGGGAAGGGGGGGAGAGGAGAGGAGAGGAAAAGGGAGATGGGAGAACTGAAATAGGTGGGATTGAGGGAACAGGAAAGAAGGGGAACTAGGAAAGAGACAAAAAAAAGGGAGGGTGGAAAGGGGTGAAGGAAAGGAAAGAGGAAGAGCGATGAAAAAAGAGTAATAAGGAAAAAATGGAAGATGAAGAAGAAAGAGAAAGGGAATACTGGAAGGAGAAAGAAGATTGGAAAGGGAGAGAGAGACAGAAGAAAGCGGTTCCGTGGTCTAGTGCTGTACGAATTAGACTCACCTCCTGTAAGTCCCGGATTTGAATCCCTGCCAGGACAGAATCAAATAAGCAGGCGTTTCCTTTCACCTGATGGTTCTATTCACCTAGCAGCAACAAAGCAACGTGGAGCTAGGCAGTTGTCGTGGGTTGCATAAAGGGGCAGGTCAGTAGTTGGCCTCGTAGTCAGGTATATACACGGCACACACATGATACACACTCACGTTGCAACCCGCTGTCACATATGCACTTATTAATAAGCCAAATATTGACTATAAGCAAGTGCGAGAACGGGTTGCACTCGCCCCGTGTCCAAACCCAGGGAGGATTGACTTGGAACTGTTTCCCCACCAGTAATTGGGGACGTGGGTGTAAGACCAATTAGCGGGCGCCTGCTAAACGAACTATGGCGTTCAGTTCCTAAACCCATTATGTGTGTCTGTAACCCTTTCCACCATCGCCCACGGGATGGGTATGGGGTGCATGAGAAAGGAGAAATTGAATTGGGTCGCCTTCCTGTGAAAACTTGTAGGAGTTAGACTTACCCATGAGCTATGGGAAGAGAAAGCTCTCAGCCTGCTGACAGGAGACAGAAGGCGTCTGTGTACGGAGCCTGGCGGCCGAGCGGACAGCACGCTGCCCTTATGATCCTGTGGTCCTGGGTTCGATCCCAGGCGCCGGCGAGAAACAATGGGCAGAGTTTCTTTCACCCTATGCCCCTGTTACCTAGCAGTAAAATAGGTACCTGGGTGTTAGTCAGCTGTCACGGGCTGCTTCCTGGGGGGTGGAGGCCTGGTCGAGGACCGGGCCGCGGGGACACTAAAAAGCCCCGAAATCATCTCAAGATAACCTCAAGATAAGAACCCTGTCCCCACCTGTTTGTAACAGAAGAAAAAAAATGAAAAGTGGTAGACGAAGTGGGAAGTGAGAGAGGAAGAGAGGGAAGGGAAGGGAGAGAGAGAGGGAGAGGGAAGGGGAATGCAAGGGTGCAGGCAAGGTAATATATCGAAACTCTTCATTTGCCTAAAATTTCATTTGGTGTGTAGCAACGATATATTACTCGATCTAGTCTTTAATTGTGTTTTTTTGTCTGTTTATTTTTAAACTTGCCATTCGCTGACAAAATGTGTTCATCACCAGATGCAAATTTTTCTCCTGTCTTATCATTCTGCAACGCCCCCTTCAGTCTTTCCCCTTTATAATTCTTTATTTCTCCCTCACCCATTTCCTAATCGCTTCTTCTTTCTCCCTTCGTCTCTCTCTCTTCCCCTATTTTGTATTTCTCGTCCAGCCTTCATCTCCTCCCTTTTCTCTAATATCTACGCCTTTTTTTGTAATCTCTCTCCCACTTTCTTTTATTTGGTTTCTTTCCACTCTGCCTTAATCACATCCCTTCCACTTTCTTTCTCATTCCTTTGAGCACCCTTCCCTCCCATCTCCAGGTCCTTCTCACCTACATTTTATTCTTACCATTTTCTCTCCTTACCAGCTCCTACATTTTCTCCCTTCTCGTCCCATTTACACCTCTTTCAATTACCTTCATATATATATTCCACCTCTTTTCCTGAAAGTCCAATATGTATTCCCTCCTTTATGTCTCCCCCCCATTCTTACTTTCCAGTTCTCGCGTTTTCTCCGGTCTCTCTCTCTCTCTCTCTCTCTCTCTCTCTCTCTCTCTCTCTCTCTCTCTCTCTCTCTCTCTCTCTCTCTCTCTCCCCTCCACGTGCGTCGGCGCTGTGACTGGGTAGGCGGCAATTCGTGGAAGGTGACTAGGCTCCCGTGGTGAGGCTACCTCGTCTGCCACGCCAAGGGGTCAGGATTTTTTTTTTTTTTTGAAGGAGGGGGAGAGGGGGGTGTATTTCAGGTCATGGGTCATTATTCTCCTCACTGCCAGGCTGTGTTTTGGTTATGGAAGTCATGTCATGAGATCGTAGGCTTTATCCATAGAACATGGGCAGTGGTTTGCCTTTCCATCTTCCTTTCTCCCTCCCTCTTTCTCTCACATTTTCCCTCTCTTTTCTTCTTTCTCTCGTTTTCACCACCTCTCTCTCTCTCTCTCTCTCTCTCTTTCTCTTACTCTCTTATCCTCTTAGTATATTAAGGCTACTCAAAAAGTATTGGCCAGGGAGAAAGTGAACCTTTGTGACGAGATCTAAAGAGATCATTTTTATTCTTATAATTGTTAAGCATTTTTTCTCCGGAATGATAATATTGAACGTCTTGGGATTGCTTTTCGCGAGATGAGTTAGGGAAATTGTGGCGAGCATCTTTAGGAATAATTTCTTGTTTTACATCTTAACATCTTTACACTCGGGCAGGTCCTTAATCCTAATTTTCCCAGAAATACGACCCGCCAAATCGTTTAACAACCAGGTACCCATTCACAACTGGGTGAACAGAGGCTACAGAAAAGGATTGGCGCCCAGTCAGTCCTCCCCGGCCAGGATACGAACACAGGCCAAAGTGAAGAAAGTAGAACAGTGCAAACAGGAACTAGCAGGTCCATTGTTCATCACAATGAAATGTGTGAAGTAAAACATGTGTATGGGGCAAGTAACAAAGTCAGTAGACTAACAGATGTTGTCACAGCTCGTATAAGACTTGGCTACAAGTATCTCTGGCAATTCGGCTTGTATAGGGATCTAGATGAAGTAAAGTGTAAAGTGTGTGGACAAAGACAGGGACACATACTCGAACACTATACCTGGTTGATACCTGGTTGATGGGGTTCTGGGAGTTCTTCTACTCCCCAAGCCCGGCCCGAGGCCAGGCTCGACTTGTGAGAGTTTGTGAGAGTGACTATATCTTGGATTGTTGTAAAATTGAGCCTTTTAGAGATAAATCTAAGCTCACTCTGTATGATATGGCAACCAATCTTATTACCATGGATAAATTACTTGAAATCCTTGCACTGTATCTAAATTTCGCTTCCAGTAGATAAACGACATATGAGATTAAGAAACAAGTAGTGTATTGTGAAGACTAATAATAAACAGAAGCTACCCTATGACTATCTCCATTGGTCAAACTATTATGTATTAGCGATAAGACCTACCATTAATGTATGATGACTTACTGTAAATATGTAGCTCTTGTAATAGCACTTTCTCTGTAACTAGCTGACATTGTAACTATAAGGTGTGAAGGATAGATGAAATTGTTTATGTAATAATCTAAGATGAGGTCTGATAAAGACCTTTTGTGCCCTCTGTAATGCTGTTTTGCGCTACCGCTCACAGATCTCCAACTCCCAGGTACTTATTTACTGCCAGGTGAATAGGGAAAATCGGGATGAAAGAAACTCAACCTATTTATTTCCGCCTCCGCCAGGAACCGAACCCGGGCCATTAGTGCTACAACCCTAAGCGCTGTGCACTCAGCCGGGAGGCCCCATGTGTGCGTGCGTGCGTGCGTGCGTGCGAGCCGTCGCCATACCAACAAGTCCAAGGGGGATGAGCCAATGATATCAATGGTCATTTTATTGAAGGCTATTTTAATTAAGAGAAAGAGAAGATATTAGTATATCAATGGTCCAAAATAGTGCCATTTTATAATGGTCTCTGATAAATAAATAACACACAAAAATAATCACTTCTCAGTAGGTTATACAATTGTAAATTCATTAAATATATCATCTAGAATCACCAACCAATGATTCATTAAATTTTGTTAGCTGAGGTAACTCTCTCAAACCATTTTTTTTTTATTAAGAAGCTTAGGTATACACAGGAAAATGCTGCTGTCCTATTCTATAGGATTACTGAGTGCAGATAAAAAAATAGCTATAAGTTCATCTAATATCCCCATCCCACAGACGGCTAGTTATACATGGAATCAAGAGAGAACATGAAATGCGAGGCTGATCTATTAGATTGCACTAGCAAAACCTGGATGTAAACATGTTTACTGGGTGAAGTAAACTTGCTCTACCAGCCTCAATAATTCCAGTATAGGAATATTGCACAAACAATACGAATAAAAGATCACTGAATTGTAGAGACCAAATATTAATAAACTTAAATATAACTAGAGAATAATCCGTGGCAGCCGCCAAATTGCAAATCAATACTCTCAAAATCTTAGCAGATACGCTGTACTTGGGCACAAGTTGACTTCTTGTTGCTGGGGGCCACGATGGCAGTGGTCCCGGATGTGCCCCTGGTGTTCCCTTGAAGGGTTAAGCACAAAGCCGTACGGCGATATTATCGTCTCTTTGCGGCAAAGAAACACACTGACAGGGAGATGTTTGGGGGAGCCCCGGGAGTCCAACATGGAGGCAAGCGCCGGCTCATCAGCCCACACAGAGAACACGCGGGTAGCTCAACAAAGTCGGGGCAAAAAAGCGATGGCCCCTCCTAAACTTGTATCCAAATTGGCAAATATGCATAAACCTCTTCCAGTGACCAACAGAGTAGGCGGCCCACCACGCCGTGAGGGCACGTCAGGAGCCCACAAAGGCACTCCTCGGGCATGCCGGCGCCGGACACCGTCTCCCCGCCCGAAGAACCAGCCAAAAAACAACAATTTATCTACTTTCCGTGTGACCCTCAGGTGGTAAGTGCGCGAGGCATCGTAATAGTCTAGACCGTTGAATATGGGTGCCTGAAGACAATATCGAGACGTAATGGGTAAAATCGCTTCATGTTTTCCTAAGGGCACTCCCACCACCCCCCTCACCCAGAGACCACCAATGTTTACATCGTGGTGGCATTCCTTGCCATCACTCGCTGGCACCTTCGTCTCCTCATACGTGTAATGTTCCTACACCAAGACTATACCAATGCACAAACCACTGTCGTCTTTACCTTCGGATGTACTTCAAGAACTTACAATTCCAGCGAGTAAAGTCCCAATGGGCGTGAACGCCTCCGCCTCTCTCTGGAAGACCTAAACCCTTCACCGGTATGAGCATTATGCCCTCATAATGACGTCACACACCTCGTGCACACCATATATAACACACATTTTATCTCTTATTACACACAGAAATCTGAGCCTGCATCAAATGAACAAATACACAAGGGCAGGGTAGCTCAGTCGATTAAGGCAGCGTCTGGGATGCTCTCGGACGCAGGTTCGAATCCTCGTCACGGCCCTTGTGGATCTGTTCATTTTATCTCTTATCATTCCTTCTTATCTTGAGGTTATCTTGAGATGATTTCGAGGCTTTTTTTTTTAGTGTCCCCGCGGCCCGATCCTCGACCAGGCCTCCACCCCCAGGAAGCAGCCCGTGACAGCTCACTAACACCCAGGTACCTATTTTACTGCTAGGTAACAGGGGCATAGGGTGAAAGAAACTCTGCCCATTGTTTCTCGCCGGCGCCTGGGATCGAACCCAGGACCACAGGATCACAAATCCCGCGTGCTGTCCGCTCGGCCGACCGGCTCCCATTGTGATGGCTAGACATCAAGACTCATCTTCATCTCTTCCTTCCTTCCTTTCTTGACAATTTTCGAGTCACGGTTAACGACAACAGTCGGCTGTAACCTTTCTAAATTAAACGGGGTCATGTTTTTGTTGTTAAATGCTTAAAATGTAAATGTTATTGTTTAAGATTCAGCTGCTGGGAACAAAAAGTGCCAAGCAGCACGGGATATGGTGAGCCCGTAGTGGACTTACCCGACGCAGGAGCGGGGGCTGTAATGCTGTAAAAATGTAGACAATTCCGAGTTAAAGAGAGCTGGCATCATTCCTGCATGTCAAGTCGTCGCTGGAGTGAGTTCCATTTCACCTGACTAATAATTTTAATTTAATACAAAATAATAATTTTGGATTAATAATTTACTCACAGGATGGGTAAAAAGGCTCTTCAATGAACTAATTAAACTAAAAACCGGATTTTCCCGCCTGGTTTACCGGTAGCCTCATCCATGTAGCATCCCGGATTTTCCCGCCTGGTTTACCGGTAGCCTCATCCATGTAGCATCTAATGGCTGGATGCCGCGTCGTGCCTCTGATTCGCTAACTCTGCTTAAAATGTATTTTACAATTTAAATTACTTTTTAAATTAACTTTCCCCGAGTTTAATTATAGAATTTGTTTCTGCTACTAGTGATGACGTCACTGGGAAATGTGAGGTACGGAACAAAGATAAACAAACAGGCGTTAATATGATGCTCGGCCGCCAGTGTTCGGCGTCCGTCACACACCTCCTGTAATGTTGTTGTTGGTATAGATTCAGCTACTCGGAACAAGCTCCAAGTAGCACGGGCTATGGTGAGCCCGTAACTTACCTGGCGCAGGAGCTGGGCAAGTAGCACGGGCTATGGTGAGCCCGTAACTTACCTGGCGCAGGAGCTGGGCAAGTAGCACGGGCTATGGTGAGCCCGTAACTTACCTGGCGCAGGAGCAGGGCAAGTAGCACGGGCTATGGTGAGCCCGTAACTTACCTTGCACAGGAGCGGGGCAAGTAGCACGGGCTATGGTGAGCCCGTAACTTACCTTGCACAGGAGCGGGGCAAGTAGCACGGGCTATGGTGAGCCCGTAACTTACCTTGCACAGGAGCGGGGCAAGTAGCACGGGCTATGGTATATATAATAGGAGCCGGTCGGCCGAGCAGACAGCACACTGCACTTGTGATCCTGTGGTCCCGGGTTCGATCCCGGGCGCCGGCGAGAAACAATGGGCAGAGTTTCTTTCACCCTATGCCCCTGTTACCTAGCAGTAAATAGGTACCTGGGTGTTAGCAGTCACGGGCTGCTTCGTGGGGGTGGAGGCCTGGTCGAGGACCGGGCCGCGGGGACACTAAAGCCCCGAAATCATCTCAAGATAACCTCAAGATATGGTGAGCCCGTAGTGGACTTACCTGGCATAGGAGCGGGGCAAGTAGCACGGGCTATGGTGAGCCCGTAGTGGACTTACCTGGCATAGGAGCGGTGCGTGATTCTGCTGTAATGTTTGTCGAGTATTATATTAAATAAAAAATAAATTTGGGTTGTTACTCTTTGGTATGTTTGCCCATCAACTTGGAGTGGTCGGTATTGCGTTCGATTACCGATATTCCAAGTAACTGGGTATCTTTCCTTTACCCCTTCATCACATCCCGGAACTTGTTATATCCTCTGTAATGCTTTTGCGCTACCGCTCACAGGATGAGTATGGGATGCACAATAAACTAGCCGCCTTCGGCGGCAACAATCAAACCTTTACAAGTGGACCAAAACACTCGGATTGGTCGGTACAGCAACGCCCTCGCATCTTGCAGGTTCGATCCCCGATGGTTCTGGTCACCATTCCTTCCCTCCGTTCTATCCCAGCTGCTTATCCTTATATCCCTTCCAAGTGCTATAGTCACACTGGCTTGGCGTTTGACCCTCATAAGTACCATACCGTTACAAAAGTGTTACATAGCCATAACGGCCTCCTGATAAACATTATCTTGGGTACATATATGATGGCATAATTAACACAGACGCGCTGTGTTCTCTAGGTTTTTGTAATGTCATGTTGCCTCCATCCCCCTTAAGCACAAGTCATTACTAGAGGAGAGAGTTCCTTCGAATTTTGCGTACAAGTACCTCGCGTTTCTTTCAATTTCACTAATGGCTTTTTGCTCTGTGTGTGTCTCCTGGGCTTCGAACTCTCCTTGTTGAGTGTGCGGTGTCGAAACTCTGCTTCTGGGGCCAAGACTTTCCAACCGTCAGTTGCTTCTGGTAATTACCTTAAACTCTTGTATCTACCATCATATCAGTATTATAAACTGTGTAAAGAGTTATCGTTCACTTTTTTTTTCCCTTTAGTTTATTCAATTTACTCAGCGCATAGACGAGAAAACGTGTCTGTCGCCTCGCTACGGCTCATTTGGAACCGGAGCCGGTGGCTGAGCGGACAGAACACTGCACGCGTGATCCTGTGGTCCCGGGTTCGATCCCGGGCGCCGGCGAGAAACAATGGGCTGAGTTTCTTTCACCTTGATGCCCCTGTTACCTAGCAGTAAATAGGAACCTGGGAGTTAGTCAGCTATCACGGGCTGCATCCTGGGGGTGGAGGCCTGGTCGAAGACCGGGCCGAGGGGACACTAAAGCCCCGAAATCATCTCAAGATAACCTCAATAAGATACCATTTGCCTATATATACCTCAGCCCATCCTCCTAGTGACAGTACTTATAACAACTATTTGGTCGTACGTACAAAAATTGACTGTTGCAGGCAACAATATTTACGTTTTGTGCTATTCATTTTGGGGAGGGCACCAAAAAAAAAAAAAATCCAAACTTGAACACACTCAGGTCTAGTGTTGCACAAATGTGTGCGCTAAATTAGGCCTAAGATGGCGAATATTAGGCCTAGGATTGCTTATGTACGCCTTGGACAGGTTAGGCCTAGTTCTTTAGTTACTTTTGTAGCTCTCACAGTTTAGACCTATTGTCTTGTGTATGACCCTCTGTCCTGCGTGACAGTGAATACCAGCATTATCCTCACTTTAATAAGACTTTATTAAAATCCTCAGATTAGGCAAATTTGTAATTAATTTTGTCAATAAAGATGTTAATAATAATAATTCGAGTTCTTAGCGTGCCGTTTGTGGAACAATTTCAGTGATACAAAATGTGAACTTTAAAGGGTCCAGCAGCCAAATTTTGCCCGTTTTATCAAATAGTTCCTGTAAGTATTACCCTTATTGGCGAATAATAATAATAATTCACTTTGGCACAGGCAGCCTGTGTATATATATATATATATATATATATATATATATATACACATTAGGCTTATATCAAAGTCCCCCCCCCCCAAGGCGGAGCTACAGACCCTCCCCCAAGACGCAACCCCACAACAGTTGACTAACTTCCGGGTACCTATTTACCATTAGGTGAACAGAGTCATTAGGTGATAGGAAGCATGCCTAACCACTTCTGTCCCGCCCGAGATACCCCGATTGGAATTGAAATAAGTTTATTGAGGTAAAATACACACAAAGGGATGAGGTAGCTCAAGCTATTCTCACCCCGTTCAGTACATCGTGTTAAAACATACATATACACACATCACAAACAATAAACGTATTACCGAACATTCTGAGAGATAAACATCTACATTTCCTACCCCGATTGGTTACTTAAGATTATGAGGGTTTCATCTTTACTCTGCTAATTATCCTGAGTATTTTGTATATTACAATCATGTCCCCCTCCCTCTCCTTTCTCGTGTTACAGAGCTGTGGGGTCCAGTTCTACTTGTCTGTATATAATAGATGTGTGCATTTTTTTTTGTTTTTTTTTGAGATATATACAAGAGTTGTTACATTCTTGTACAGCCACTAGTACGCGTAGCGTTTCGGGCAGGTCCCTGGAATACGATCCCCTGCCGCGAAGAATCGTTAAATTAGTTCTGGTAGTTCCCTGATGGCCAAGATCTGTACTCTCTCCAGCTTTGTTGTACTTTTTCAGGTGTGTCTCAGGCTGTGTAACTACCCAAGTGTAGTTACAGGATGAGAGCTACGCTCGTGATGTCCCGTCTTCCCAGTACTCTTTGTCGTATAACGCCTTGGAACTACAGACGGTTTTCGCCTCCACCACCTTCTAACTTGTTTAAACCGTCTAAAAATCTGTTTGCAGAAGAAAACTGTCTTTTTCTTTCGGCACCTTTGTTTCCCCGAGCTTAAATCTTTGACCTCGTGTTCTCGAGGTTGCAGGCTTCAGGAATTTCTCTGTCAATTGGGTCAATTCAGTTATTACTTTGTAAGTGGTGATTATATCCCCTCTTTTTCTTTCATCTTCTAGCTGTTAGTCAGCTGTCACGGGCTGCTTCCTGGGGGTGGAGGCCTGGTCGAGGACCGGGCCGCGGGGACACTAAAAAGCCCCGAAATCATCTCAAGATAACCTCAAGAAGCTGTGGCATATTTAACCCCTCAAGCCTCTCTCCATAACTCTTGTTTTTCAGGTCTGGAAGCCACTTTGTAGCGTGCCTTTGCACCTTTTCCAGTTTATTGATGTGCCTCTTGAGGCATGAGCACCATGTAACGCGCGAGTGTACGCCTGTGTGTACAGTGTTTACTATTTGTGTACACAAATAACACGCCGCGAGGCTCCTCTGTACTCACCTAATTGTGCTTGCGGGGGTTGAGCTTTGGCTCTTTGGTCCCGCCTCTCAACTGTCAATCAACTGGTGTACAGATTCCTGAGCCTACTGGGCTCTATCATATCTACATTTGAAACTGAGTATGGAGTCAGCCTCCACCACATCACTTCCTAATGCATTCCATTTGTCAACCACTCTGACACTAAAAAAGTTCTTTCTAATATCTCTGTGGCTCATTTGGGCACTCAGTTTCCACCTGTGTCCCCTTGTGCGTGTCCCACCCGTGCTGAAGAGTTTGTCTTTGTCCACCCTGTCAATTCCCCTGAGAATCTTGTAGGTGGTTATCATGTCTCCCCTTACTCTTCTCTTTTCCAGGGATGTGAGGTTCAGCTCCTTTAGTCTTTCCTCGTAGCTCAATCCTCTCAGTTCCGGGACGAGCCTGGTGGCATACCGCTGAATCTTCTCTAACTTTGTCTTGTGTTTAACTAGGTATGGACTCCAGGCTGGAGCTGCATACTCCAGGATTGAAGGGAATCATTGCATTCAAAGAGTCCAATAGCAGGAAGAGGTGGGGGTCCAGAAACAATGAACTGTGTGTGTGTGTGTGTGTGTGTGTGTGTGTGTGTGTGTGTGTGTGTGTGTGTGTGTGTGTGTGTGTGTGTGTGTGTGTGTGTGTGTGTGTGTACTCACCTAGTTGTGTTTGGGGGGGTTGAGCTCTGGCTCTTTGGTCCCGCCTCTCAACCGTCAATCAACAGGTGTACAGATTCATGAGCCTATCGGGCTCTGTCATATCTACCCTTGAAACTGTGTATGGAGTCAGCCTCCACCACATCACTTCCTAATGCATTCCATTTGTCAACCACTCTGACACTAAAAAAGTTCTTTCTAATATCTCTGTGGCTCATTTGGGCACTCAGTTTCCACCTGTGTCCCCTTGTGCGTGTTCCCCTTGTGTTAAATAGACTGTCTTTATCTACCCTATCAATCCCCTTCAGAATCTTGAATGTGGTGATCATGTCCCCCCTAACTCTTCTGTCTTCCAGCGAAGTGAGGTTTAATTCCCGTAGTCTCTCCTCGTAGCTCATACCTCTCAGCTCGGGTACTAGTCTGGTGGCAAACCTTTGAACCTTTTCCAGTTTAGTCTTATCCTTGACTAGATATGGACTCCATGCTGGGGCTGCATACTCCAGGATTGGCCTGACATATGTGGTATACAAAGTTCTGAATGATTCTTTACACAAGTTTCTGAATGCCGTTCGTATGTTGGCCAGCCTGGCATATGCCGCTGATGTTATCCGCTTGATATGTGCTGCAGGAGACAGGTCTGGCGTGATATCAACCCCCAAGTCTTTTTCCTTCTCTGACTCCTGAAGAATTTCCTCTCCCAGATGATACCTTGTATCTGGCCTCCTGCTCCCTACACCTATCTTCATTACATTACATTTGGTTGGGTTAAACTCTAACAACCATTTGTTCGACCATTCCTTCAGCTTGTCTAGGTCTTCTTGAAGCCTCAAACAGTCCTCTTCTGTTTTAATCCTTCTCATAATTTTAGCATCGTCCGCAAACATTGAGAGAAATGAATCGATACCCTCCGGGTATCGATGTGTGTGTGTGTGTGTGTGTGCCCACATGCCCAATACTGCCAGCTGCCTCAAGTTCCAAAACAAGTGAGCAAGAGAGCAGGATAAACTTAACACACTCGTCGGTTCCCTCCTGTTTTATAAATATACTTAAGAGCCACCAGCCCAACTTTGGTGTCCCCGAGGCCTACCCGACCTGAGCCGTCACCCCCACCTTGTCCTTCTCTTGCCAGAAAAAAAAGAGTTTGAGGGAACATTTTGAAATATAGATTTTCATCGGAGTGGTGTGTGCTGTGGAGGAATGTGAGAGTGTACTCACCTACCTGTACCCAATTAATCGAGCGTTAGCTTCTGGACCCCCACCTCTTCCACGGGGTGGCAGGAGAGCCACCCCGTGTCCTCTCCTGCCACCCCGTGTCCTCTCCTGCCACCCCGTGTCCTCTCCTGCCACCCCGTGTCCTCTCCTGCCACCCCGTGTCCTCTCCTGCCACCCCGTGTCCTCTCCTGCCACCCCGTGTCATCTCCTGCCACCCCGTGTCCTCTACTACCACCCCGTGTCCTCTCCTGCCACCCCGTGTCCTCTCCTGCCACCCCGTGTCCTCTCCTGCCACCCCGTGTCCTCTACTACCACCCCGTGTCCTCTCCTGCCACCCCGTGTCCTCTCCTACCTCCCCGTGTCCTCTTCTGCCACCCCGTGTCCTCTACTACCACCCCGTGTCCTCTCCTGCCACCCCGTGTCCTCTTCTGCCACCCCGTGTCCTCTCCTGCCACCCCGTGTCCTCTCCTGCCACCCCGTGTCCTCTTCTGCCACCCCGTGTCCTCTTCTGCCACCCCGTGTCCTCTCCTGCCACCCCGTGTCCTCTTCTGCCACCCCGTGTCCTCTTCTGCCACCCCGTGTCCTCTCCTGCCACCCCGTGTCCTCTCCTGCCACCCCGTGTCCTCTCCTGCCACCCCGTGTCCTCTACTACCACCCCGTGTCCTCTACTACCACCCCGTGTCCTCTCCTGCCACCCCGTGTCCTCTTCTGCCACCCCGTGTCCTCTCCTGCCACCCCGTGTCCTCTCCTGCCACCCCGTGTCCTCTTCTGCCACCCCGTGTCCTCTTCTGCCACCCCGTGTCCTCTCCTGCCACCCCGTGTCCTCTCCTACCTCCCCGTGTCCTCTTCTGCCACCCCGTGTCCTCTCCTGCCACCCCGTGTCCTCTCCTGCCACCCCGTGTCCTCTTCTGCCACCCCGTGTCCTCTACTACCACCCCGTGTCCTCTCCTGCCACCCCGTGTCCTCTTCTGCCACCCCGTGTCCTCTCCTGCCACCCCGTGTCCTCTCCTGCCACCCCGTGTCCTCTTCTGCCACCCCGTGTCCTCTTCTGCCACCCCGTGTCCTCTCCTGCCACCCCGTGTCCTCTCCTACCTCCCCGTGTCCTCTTCTGCCACCCCGTGTCCTCTCCTGCCACCCCGTGTCCTCTCCTGCCACCCCGTGTCCTCTCCTGCCACCCCGTGTCCTCTTCTGCCACCCCGTGTCCTACCACCCCGTGTCCTCTTCTGCCACCCCGTGTCCTCTCCTACCAATATAACTATTATTAAGTGAGTAAATATACATAATACCTTAAAAGGCCTAAAGAAATTGCAGGAAAATAAGCATATGATATGAATTATTTATTAAGCACATTTATTTAATTTCACAAAGTATACTTCGTATGTATAAAATTGAGTAAATACTTAGTTTGCTTGAGTAAACATTCCTATTCAGTTTTCAAAATAAACATTACTAAAGCATGCCAAACATTATTAAAAACAATAGATTGTTCAACGTCACTGGCCCTGAAGAGCCAGTTTGTTGTTATTTGAATCTGACAGCCTGACATTGGCGCTACACGCCTAAAATACCATGTTCCTTTCAACGCTACAGAGACGGCACCGCTCCTGTGTCAGGTAAGTCCACTACGGGATCACCATAGCCCGTGCTATTTGCCCAGCTCCTGTGCCAGGTAAGTTACGGGCTCACCATTGCCCGTGCTACTTGGAATCTGTTCCGAGTAGCTGAATCTATAACAACAACAACAATTCAACGCTAGTGTTGACGATGTTAATCACTGAATGATCGGGTAATCCTTCAACTCTGGTCAGCGAGATATCCGTGAGGTGGGCGGCTAGGAGTTCAAGTTCAAGTTTGTTTATTGAGACAAGAAAATACATCTCAAAGGAATAGAGTAGCTTAGGCTATTTCTATCCCCACCCTTGGCTCGGAGTCAATTTATTCCGCGTTGTGATGCCCTGTATATGCGTTGCTCCGGATCCTGGGGTCAGATTCACGAAATAGTTATGCAAGTACTTACGAACGTGTACATCTTTCCTCAATCTTTGACGGCTTTGTTTACATTTATTAAACAGTTTACAAGCATGAAAACTTCCCAATTAATTGTTATTGGTATAAACAGCCTCCTGGTGCTTCGGAGCTCACTGTTTAATAATTGTAAACAAAGCCGCCAAAGATGGAGAAAAGATGTACAGGTTCGTAAGTACTTGCGTAACTGCTTCGTGAATCTGGCCTCTGCTCTTCTCTTTGTAGATAAATGGCGCTTATTAACAGTAAACGCTTTTCACGATCAAAGATCACATTCACTCCAAAAAATCTACCACTTACGGGCTATTCATGCCCGTGCCACCTCTTGGATGGCTTAATCTTCATCAATCAGTAAACGCTGTGTATCTCTCTCCATTTCCATCTCATTCCATCCACGTAACTTTGTTTCCCTCCCTTCCAAACAGCCCAACAAGTTTCCAGGAATTCTAACCATGTTCACAAAAAAAAAAAAAACCAACCCACTGTTCTGATTCCATGATGCAAACAAATTTTAAACTAAGGAACAATGTGAATGCATAAACTGTTTACCCGTCAAATACGTGCAGATAGAGTCGAATCTACATCATAATAAACTCTGACGTAAGCTTACGAGTCTATGTTTGGGAAAATCCTCATATCCTGCTGGGATGTTGACCAGACCACACACTAGAAGTTGAAGGGACGACGACGTTTCGATCCGTCCTGGACCATTCTCAAGTCGTCCTGGAGAATGGTCCAGGACGGACCGAAACGTCGTCGTCCCTTCAACTTCTAGTGTGTGTGGTCTGGTCAACATACTTCAGCCACGTTATTGTGACTCATCTCCTGCTGGGATATATATATAGCGTCTGCCTTTTTTTTTATTTCACTAAGTGATTGCAAACACGAAAGATTTTTTAAATATGTCTGATAGAATTAGCCAATCAAAGGACGTCCTCAGCGGTAATGAATATGCAGATGATGTCAAATAATAGTCTTGATAATGGTGCTCATCGCCATTATTACACTTCCCTTACTTATCCACCTCACTATCTCACTATCCACTATACACTTCCCTCACTACCCACTTTCAATAGACATCTGTTGTTGCAACTTGTCCTCTCGATTAGTGCATCACATTTTTGACGTTAAAAATCCCCAACTAACAAAAACGGTGTTCTGTACTACAAATCATAGCAGCTCACAAACATTCACGTTTTCTATGCGTGGATCGCTCGGTTAGGTTAGGTTCGGCGTTTTTTGTATAGTATATTCCCTCCATTGTGACATCTTGAGTGAATGAGCTGGTTCACCAGCATGAGACGTGTCTCAGACCGGGCCACGGGGACAGTGATCCTCGGAACTAGCTCAGGGTAATATCTAAGTTAATCACACTCATTAACATCACTGAAGCAATCAACTTACTAATTAACATCATTGAAAATAGCATCATCTTACTAATTAACATCACTGTAAACTAGCATGATGTTGTTGTTATAGATTCAGCTACTCGGAACAAGTTCCAAGTAGCACGGGCTATGGCGAGCCCGTAACTTACCCGGCACAGAAGCGGGGCAAGAAGCACGGGCTATGGCTAGCCTCGTGGACGGGAGATGTCTCCCGCTGAACTAGCATCATGTTGTTGTTGTTTAAGATTCGCTACTCAGAACGATAAGTTCCAGTAGCACGGGCTATGGTGAGCCCGTATAAACTAGCATGACCTTACTAATTAATTTATAACACTAAACTTGAACCACCTCACTTATTAACACCACCGTAAACAAGCACCACCTTACTAATTAACATGAATGTAAACTAGCACCACATTGCTAGTTAACATCACTGGAAACTAGCACTGCCTCGCTAATCACCATCACTATGAACAAGTACTACGACACAAACAATAAAACATCCACAATAGTGCTCCAGCCGTTAAAAATAATAGGTGTAAAAAGTTCTTCACATATATGAAAACCAACTGTCATTGATTTTCCTGCAACAAAGTGATTATTCATACATCCTTGACCTCTGTTTTTGTTTTCTTTAAACTCTAATACACTTTTTCTCCATCGCTCATCCATTCACTCCACATGACCATACCCCCTTACATAATTTTCTTTTCTCAATTTCACGTTAGTCTTTGAGGCTGAGCCACTACCAGAATACTCAGATTGTAAACTCTGTGATAAACCTTTAATGCATTCACTAGAACACTATATTGTTGAATGTGAAGCCGTAAAGGACTTTAAGGACTAAAGGACTCCTGGCCTCTTGTACCACCAACTGTGTAACTATTTTATTGACTCAAGTGTTCTGGACGACATCCTAACAGTTTATCCAAAATTTGCTTGTCCATTTTAAAGAATGAAGAACAATTTTTATTTATATTACTTCTAAGCTGCATCAGTTATGAACCCATCCCTGCCCTTGTGTGGCAGTGCACAGTAGAAAGTTGTTTTCACATATCCATACATTAAAACATTGACTGTAGCCATGATATATATATGTGCTTCAGCCTACAGTTTAGACCTATTTATGTATGACCCTCTGTCCGGCGTGACAGTGAATACCAGCATTATCCTCACTTTAATAAGACTTAATCGAAATCCTCAGATTAGGCAAAATTGTAATTAATTTTGTAAATAATGATGTTAATAATAAAATAATAGTCTTTTGAACTCTGCGTTTTCTTACCCTGTCTTCTACCGCACCATATATATGGTCTTGGAATTAAAACTTTCAACAGCACCAGCTTAAATATTGCTTGTGGTCATGCATCACTAGTTTGTTACAAAAATATTGAAATGACAAGAATCTGATGCGAGAAACACGGTCATGTAATGCAGAGAAGCAAATAAAATTATTGCAGGTCAACACAGAAACAAAGCAGAATACAGAGAGAGTATGAAAAAACTGCAGCGAACACGAGGAAAAAACAAAATATTCGATGCGAATACAGACGGTGGTAGATTTTTGTTACCGTGTTGGGATTAGGTTATCCAGCATCATGTTAATGTGCAATATTGATGTGGGGTGCCTTGTGCGTGTTGCCTTGGTGTTTACCGTGACCAAGGGAACTCCACAGTCAGGTGGTGGAGTCGACCTCCTGGAGAACACATAAAATAGGCCTAAACAATACCCATTTGAGCTAGCAATTTCCGCAAACAGTATCTACTCTTCCCACTCCATCCACCTCTCCCCCTTAATTTAATCACACTCCCTTTATCTCAATCTCCCTCTAATTGTCTTTTCTTTTTATCACAACTGCTGTATTTCCTCACTCTCTCCTCTCTCTGAGGAGAAGGTGAAAAAATAATATATATATAGCAGTATATATTACAAAGGATCTGTCATGGAACTATGATTTACCTGTACTTTATATATAATCTGGAATGAGTGTTAAATAATTCATAATAATTTATTGTAAATGAGTGTAAAATAACCCATCTATAAATGTACAAATATTTATAAATAAAGTTTTTGAATTTGAATTAACCGCGGATCCTCCCGCCCCTCACACCTGACTAAGCGTTCATAACGGTGTCCGACCTTCATATGGCGCGCTCAGTCACGACGAAATTGAAATTATTCTCGCGTGAAATTATAAAATGCGGGTAAGAATATGAGATTGAATTTGAATGCAGTTTGAATAAGGTTGTTTTGCATGAGTTGTAGTGGCTTGAAAGGGGGGTTTGAGGGGGGGGGGATGTGCAGTAAGGGGATGAGGAAGATTAGGTGTGCAAACCCGTCCCCTTAAAAATAACGTTGCTTTTCGCTAATATGCGCGCTATGGCCAAAAACTGACGTAATTTGAAATGAAATCGGCTCACGAAAGTGAAAACTTCCGTTTTCTGGAGACTGAAGGGGGGGGGGGGGGATGGAAGAATGTTATGATATGGCCGGCTGATCATTAGTTATATTAACTACCGACAACTTTGGTCTAGCTCCAATTCGTTCCTTCATAAATAATAAATACTAATATAGCCTTGTGTCAAAAGGGTGTATATGGGTGTTAATTACAGGACAAGATAATAATTAACAGCTGGTGTGTTCATGGAAACAGGTGCGGGAAATACAAAAGCAATATAGACAAGAGTAGTATGAACAAATCCACAAGGGCCGTGACGAGGATTCGAACCTGCGCCCGGGAGCATCCCAGACACTGCCTTAATCGACTGAGCTACGGCAGGGTAAAAGGGTTGAAGGGTTTTCAACCCTTTTACCCTGTCGTAGCTCAGTCGATTAAGGCAGTGTCTGGGATGCTCCCGGACGCAGGTTCGACATTTGATGCATCACGTTATTGTGATCTCTGTGTGTGAAGAGCAGTATTATCGTGATGCCAACTAGGGTATAGTGCCAGTCTAGAGGAACAAAGATTAACAAGACATCAACAAAAATAAATAAATGATAATTAACTTTCCCTTACGACAAAACATGCACATGATAATCATGCAAGAATTGCAGCGTAATAAATATTAACTACAAATAACTATTTTGTCAAAAAGTTATTATATTGCCTGAGATAATAAAAACAAATCATTAAGTACCTGATGGATCAAAACGTGGGAATCACGTTTTGAACCAAGTATTCCCTAGTTTAATCAAAACGTGCGAATATGTAGTTTACTTACAGCAAAATAAGGCAGCACCTCCTCACGTCACCAGTCCACACAGGACACTGACTTCCAAACCCACCTCTCCCACCTGTTCCCTTACAAATTACGTCTGAATTTGGCCGTTTGCCCGTATGGCCGAAAATGGACGTAATTTGAAAATTATAAATATTTGAAAATAAATGTTGTCAAAGTACGTTACTTTCGTGAGCCGATTTCATTTCAAATTACGTCCATTTTTGGCCATAGGGACAAACGAGCGAAAAGCGACGTAATTTAAGAGGACGAATTGTGTGTGGTCAGCGCCTGGCTCCTGCCGTCGGCGGCGTTGCCAGCTCTGCTTCTAACGAACTAGTACACGCTCAAAACTAAGTACAAAACCTAACCATGGTCATTGTTGATTAACTACCTAGTAACTTACAAGCATTACACATGTTGCTACCACCGAAAACTTTTAACATGCAATGTAACATCTGCCGGACAGTTACAATTGGGAACTTGGCTGGATTGCAACACCTGATATGAAGACGTTGGTCCAATTCTTAAATATAGCATAAAAGTATATTCTCCATATAAGTCTATTAACAATAACTTTTAATATATGTTAATTGTGTTCACTGGTTGTTTATAACAATTATAATCAATTATGCAAATCAAAATAAATAACTCACAAAATATAAGGTGTGTGAAAACAAAAGCCTAAATTCCAAATACATTACTACATATTCCTATAATATAATTTGCATATGTTATTCAAATTAAGTAATGACATTTCAGTATGCAAGGTAACATGTAACCAATTAAACAGTCACCCTTTTCACTTTCAATTAACTACATTACCACCAAATAGCCTGGATGTGTCCAACGCAATTTCCTTACTTCTACTATGATTTGCATCTAAGAAAACAATTTTCAATTTGCAAAACAAGAAAATTATCAAAGAAAATCTCATTTTAAAACCATATGTTTCAAACGATGTAAAAACACTCGCAACAAAATGAATTAAAATTACTCAGTGAAAGCAAAATATTATTGCAACAGTCTGCAACGCCGAGAATTCTACAAAGCCGTGATAAAAATCCAGTTAAGAATTACGGTATTGCTGGTACGGTTAAAAGTTATCGTGTAAATTATCGCTAATCTACTAAGGACGTCGATAATTGGGTGTGCAAATAATAACTCCCTGTATGATACCGGGTAATATGTGATCTGCCCCTTGCTTGTTCGCCATAAACCTCTTCGCATCTTATATTTCCTATAACATCCCAAGTGTTATGCTGCTACCACTACTATTATTATCCGTTATTTGTAATACTACTTCTGGCTACGGTTACCTTGTGTTGGTTTCGGGGCTTAGCGTCCCCGCGGCCCGGTCTTCGTCCAGGCCTCCTCCTGCAGGCCTTCTACAGCTACTAATAATATTGCTACTGATACTGCTGCTACTACATCACCTGCTACAACTACTATTCTAAAGATATACACACCAGAAGACGCCGTTACTGTAGCCTAACCTAGTCTACCCTCGTGACGGTAAACATTCATATCTTAGTCATCCAAAAGTTGGCTGGCGTCTTGGGGGGGAAGCTTCCCGCCTTAATTTGACTACAAGAGTCGGACTTGTTGACGATTTTCTTTTCTAATTTTGTGAGACTATGTCTGTGATTCTATTTGTGAGACTGTCTATGAATAGTGAGTTTGTCTGTGAAACTGCACATCTATGAGTCTGTGGATCTATTATCGTCCATTTAATGAAACACAATTTGTCTTGTCCATAACAGATGGATGCTCGAGATGGTCCAACTGTCACTTTCAGACCAAGGGTATCCGTGCCTCTACAAATACATAATACAAACACAGCTGGTTAAACACAGCTTGATTTGGCCAGTGATTCAATGGGTGCCCGCCTGGGTCACCCAATGACCCGGGTATTTTAGCTGGGTAATCAAGAAAACTGGCCTGGTGGACATTGCGTGACAGTGAATACTAGCATTAACCTCAATTTAATAAGACTATCAAAATCCTCAGATTAGGCAAAATTGTAATTAATTTTGTCAATAAAGATGTTAATAATAATAATAAGTCAAAATTTGTGAAAGGGCGGAAGTAAGAAGCCTTGGCTTTAACCATTTCAGCCACAGTTTCAGTCTTTGGTCAGGATGGATCTAGGTGATTACGTTTCATAAATAAAAAACGTGTAGGAAATCCAACATGTTTGGCCGCAGGCAAATCCCCCAAGCCTTTTTTGCATGTTTTCCCCACAAATTTGTTTCTCAAATCAAATGGAAATTACACAGAAATACAACTATATATACCCCCAGCTGCATAGACCAGAGGTAAGGGAGCAGGAAGATGGGACCACACTCCTCACTGTTCTCCAACACTTCCGAAACTGTTTAAATTTTAATTTTTGCCCCGAGGGGCGAGTTTATTGGGCAGCGCCACTCATCTTGTGAGTGGACACACCGCCATAGTGACAGTATTGGGCAGCGCCACTCATCCTGTGAGTGGACACACCGGCATAGTGACAGTATTGGGCAGCGCCACTCATCCTGTGAGTGGACACCCCGCCATAGTGACAGTATTGGGCAGCGCCACTCATCCTGTGAGTGGACACCCCGCCATAGTGACAGTATTGGGCAGCGCCACTCATCCTGTGAGTGGACACACCGCCATAGTGACAGTATTGGGCAGCGCCACTCATCCTGTGAGTGGACACACCGCCATAGTGACAGTATTGGGCAGCGCCACTCATCCTGTGAGTGGACACACCGCCATAGTGACAGTATTGGGCAGCGCCACTCATCCTGTGAGTGGACACACCGCCATAGCAGCATGTACAACACTCCCCAATAGGAAGAAAACCCGCTGGGTTGTTCATCCTGTCACTTATACTCAGACACAGCTGGGACTTGCTGTTCTTGGGGGCGAGTTAGGCTACGCACATGAGAGAGGCTTGAGAATGACCAGGACGGACCGAAGCGTCGTCGTCTCTTCACTTTCATACTTCAGCCACGTTATTGTGACTCCTCGCCCGCACATGAGAGATGTAACCCAGGGGGGTCCCAACACCCCCCTCCCTCCCTCCCTTCACCTGCTCGCCCGCACATGAGAGATGTAACCCAGGGGGGTCCCAACACCCCCCTTCCTCCCTCCCTTCACCTGTTCCACTCCGCCTTCTCCAGCTCATCCATCTATCTCTACCTTCTCTTCCTTCTCGCCAACCTGTATTACCAGCATAAAGCAAGCTTTCTTTCAATACTGTACACATGCATTAGCTTTATACACATGCATTAGCTTTATACACATGCATTAGAGGTATACATACCTCACCACAGATCAAGCTGCAAGGTACCGACGGAGGTATACATACCTCACCACAGACCAAGCCACAAGGTACCGACGGAGGTATACATACCTCACCACAGACCAAGCCACAAGGTACCGACGCAGGTATACATACCTCACCACAGACCAAGCCGCAAGGTACCGAGGGAGGAATACATACCTCACCATAGACCAAGCCACAGGGTACCGAGGGAGGAATATATACCTCACCACAAGGTACGGACGCAGGTATACATACCTCACCACAAGGTACCGACGCAGGTATACATACCTCACCATAGACCAAGCCACAAGGTACCGACGGAGGTATACATACCTCACCATAGACCAAGCCACAGGGTACCGAGGGAGGAATACATACCTCACCACAAGGTACCGACGCAGGTATACATACCTCACCATAGACCAAGCCACAGGGTACCGAGGGAGGAATACATACCTCACCACAAGGTACCGACGCAGGTATACATACCTCACCACAAGGTACCGACGCAGGTATACATACCTCACCACAGACCAAGCCACAAGGTACCGACGGAGGTATACATACCACAGACCACGCCGCAAGACAGTCTCAGGAACTGACTGTAACATCAGCTGGCGCTCTTAAACTGTAGGAACAATTCTTCCTTGAAATTTCCACCAGGGAGCAACAAAGCGCTGCTCACATAACAATATATTTTATAAATATTTACCAGAAATGCAAGTTTGCCCGTAGAGTTAAACTAAATTAATTCCCAAAGGTGTCACAAAGAGGATAACGAGTATATTCACTGAGAGTTGTATTCCACTTCTCGGTGTATATACATACACTCCACACAGAGGTGGATGTATGTATGTACCTTTCCATAAATAAAATTATCATTAACATGAGCCCAAAGTATATTCTCGCCGGTTTTGAAGAGGGGATCTTTGTCCGGGTTTTTTAATACTACCCAAATGTCACATAAAATATATAATACGGGTATAATATATAGTACAGGTATAATACAAGTAAAATATATAATACACTGAACTACAGGCCAGTTTCCCTAACTTGTATACCATGCAAGGTGATGGAGAAGATTGTGAGAAAAAGGCTCGTAGAGCATCTGGAGGGAAACAGCTTTGTAACACACCACCAGCATGGGTTCAGAGATGGTAAATCGTGCCTCACAGGCCTAATGGAATTCTATGACCAAACAACACAAATTAGGGAAGAAAGAGAAGGGTGGGCAGACTGCATTTTTGGACTGTCAGAAAGCCTTTGACATAGTACCTCACAAAAGGCTATTACAAAAGTTGGAGCAACAGGCAGGAGTAAAAGGGAAGGTGCTCCAGTGGATAAGGGAGTATCTAAGCAATAGGAAACAGCGAGTAACTGTGAGGGGGGAGGCATCAGAGTGGTGAGATGTCACCAGCGGGGTTCCACAGGGCTCTGTACTCGGACCCATACTGTTTCTATGTAAACGACCTTCCAGAGGGTATAGACTCATTCCTCTCAATGTTTGCCGATGATGCAAAAATTATGAGAAGAATCAAAACAGATGAAGATAGACAGAGACTACAGGACGACCTGGACAAACTGGAGGAATCGTCTAGAAAATGGCTGCTAAAGTTCAACTCAGGAAAGTGTAAAGTAATGAAAACAGGCGAAGGAAGCAGAAGGCTGAACACAAGGTACCATCTGGGAGGTGAAATCCTGCAAGAGTCAAATAGAGAGAAAGATCTGGGGGTTGATATCACACCGAACTTGTCCCCAGAGGCCCACATCAAAAGGATATCATCAGCGGCATATGGTAGACTGGCCAATATAAGAACTGCCTTTAGAAACTTGTGTAAGGAATCGTTCAGGACCCTGTATACCACTTATGTAAGACCAATCCTGGAGTAAGCAGCTCCAGCCTGGAGTCCATACCTAGTTAAACACAAAACGAAATTAGAGAAGATTCAGAGGTATGCCACCAGCCTGGTCCCGGAACTGAGAGGAATGAGCTACGAGGAAAGGCTAAGGGAGCTGAACCTCACAACCCTGGAAAACAGAAGAGTAAGGGGAGACATGATAACCACCTACAAAATTCTCAGGGGAATTGACAGGGTGGACAAAGACAAACTCTAGCACGGGTGGAATACGAACAAGGGACACATGTGGAAACTTAGTACCCAGATGAGCCACAGAGACGGTAGAAAGATTTTTTTCAGTGTCAGGGTAGTTAACAAATGGAATGCATCAAGTAGTGTTGTAGTGGAGGCTGACTCCATACACAGTTTCAAATATAGATATGATAGAACCCAATAGGCTCACGAATCTGTAGACCAGTTGATTGACAGTTGAGAGGCGGGACCAAAGAGCCAGAGCTCAACCCCCACAAACACAACTAGGTGAGTACGGGTGGTAGAAGAAGAAAATATTAACACGTGCTCAGACAGAATCTGCAAGGCCTGAACACCCTTTATTCTCTTCTCAGAGACTAAGGGTCTCCTCAATGGCTCCCGAGGTGGTACCCCTCTTAATGCAGCATAAAATATCACCTCCAGCATGCAAGTTTCTGCCCCTGCAGTGTCATCTGGGAACATCTCAGACATGCTTTCGGAAACAGTAATTAGTTTAGCAAGCTCGGTTAACATCTACTAATTCCTTGTCATGGTATCCCGCTGAGACGAAGCAAAAAACATGTTGGTGCTGGGAAAATGTCAGAAACAGAGAAAAATTGAGAGAGAGCAGACGCAGGTAGAGAGAGAGAGAGAGAGAGAGAGAGAGAGAGAGAGAGAGAGAGAGAGAGAGAGAGAGAGAGAGAGAGAGAGAGAGAGAGAGAGAGAGCGGGACAGACAGACAGACAGAGAGACAAACACATACTGATCTGGGGTGACCGGGTATTGCACACAATATATATATATATATATATATATATATATATATATATATATATATATATATATATATATATATATATATATATATATATATATATATATATATATATATATATATATATATATATATATATATATATATATATATATATATATAAAATCAGTGAGAGCATCAATAACCAAATATTAAGGTTTAACAATACAAATCATATGAACTGAGATTTCCGCAAGAGTGGCGGAAACATCGTAATTCAGCACAAGTTTTCCCACCTGCTTCTACCACTAAGAGGATTGTGAGCTGAGCCGGTATACAATGTTCTGTACGTGTGTGATTTGTTTCACACAACACGCTAATACTAAGTACACACACACACACACACACACACACACACACACACACACACACACACACACACACACACACACACACACACACACACACACTTGGTTTGTGAACGAGAAGGAAGACAGGAATAATTCGAGGAAGACATCTGCCGGATCGTCACTCACATGAGGCCTCCTAAGGGAAGGCTACCGGCTTTTAGCAGTGTTTTTCACACTGACAAAAACCGGAAGGGTCACGGAGTAACATAGCTAAGCTCTCCACAGAGGAAGAGAATGGGATCGAAGACACGACAATGAGGGGGAATGAGAGGATAGGAAGATGGGATGGATGAGATGAGCCTGAAGCATAGATAATCATGGGACCAAACATGAAGGGACGAGATGATGTTTCAGAGGCAGTAGACTGAAACCTATTGTAATAGTAGGTAAAAATAATATATGACGTGATCTTGGATGCAATATTTCCAGGGGGGATAAAAAATAATAAGGAAAGAAAGTAAACGAAGGCATGAAGGAGAATTGGCACGCCAAGTAAACCCAAAATGGATGTTTGATTAAAAACCGAAATACAAATGGATGCTCAGACTCCGTCACAGAGACTGCCAGCAGATGGATAAAAGATAGCAGTGTTTGGTAATATACAACTCCCCAGCAAGTAACACAAGACCCAGACAAGAATGCGATGACAACAACAGAGCATACATAGATAAATTGCAGAAAACAGTGACAGCATCGCACACAATGATTCCTATACCAACTCGTCCCCGTCCCCTTCGTACCCTCCACACCCCCTCCGGCATCCCCCCCCCCCCCACTGTAGTTCTTAAAAGTAATGTCCCTACGGGAATAGTTAACTAGTAATCCTCTTAATAAGTTTTAATTGAGCCATTAAAAACGGGTATAAACCATTTGTAATAGTCATGCTATATGGCTTTGTAATTTGTATTAAAGCAGATTATACAGAATTTTCTCAGCAAATTGATCAGGAGAGATCTTCGTCAATCATCATTTGTAAAAGAATGCGTAATGATGATTGCCACAATATTGGATAAAGTAAACATCTATCATAAGCTACGGGATTTTGAATATCAATCAGTGTTTAAGGAGAATTCCGAAGTAAAAATACAGCTAGTACCATCCATTGGTATAAAAGTACACCAAGCCAATAGAAGCCATAAGATGCAGCTTATGCCATCTATCGGTATAAAATTCCACTATCACCTATAAAATACAGCTGGTGACATCTATTGGAATAACCTTGCACTATCAACAGCCGAACAGCAGCCCATAAGGCGGGTTGTTGTGCTGAAGAAATAAATCTCGCGATTGCATTTGATTGGTAGAAACTCATTGTTGACCTTCACCACAACAGCCAATCACAGGAAGGGATCAGCTAAATGTGCCACACGCTTTAATAATATTATCAGTGTTCAGCTTACCAACCCGCTGATGACATTCTGTTTCAACTTTAATCGACGAAAAAGTGAACTTCTTAACCATTGAAATTGTTTATTAAGTGATAATGAATTATTGTAAGATATTAAAGTTGTTATTAAAAAAGTGATTGGCTACCTAACCTGTGACGTCATCAGTTGGTGAGCTTCATGCTATATTTTGCCGTCAGATGGAACTTCTTGTCAGGTCAAGCACACTCGCTAACATCATAGGTGTTCAGTACACCAACCCGTTTATATCATCACTAATCTAAACAAAAAGTTAACTTTTTAACATTTAAAATTGTTTAATAAGCAATAATTATTATTATAGGATATATCAGTTGTTAAACAAAAGCTACCTGTCCTCAGGCTAGGTTCGTCCAGGCGGCGGTCGACCCTAAAGATACATTCGTAAATTTTAACGCATTGCGCCATTCCAAATTTATATTTTCTCAAATATAAATTAATATTATTTCATACTAAAATGTGCCGATCAGATAAGCCTAACATAGGATAGATGGTGAACGTTTCGCTTTATAATAATAATAATAATAATATATATATATATATATATATATATATATATATATATATATATATATATATATATATATTATAACCATTTATTGGTTAGTTATTACATCTATTGATACTAAGGGGACCATTCAGGCTTGTTCACATATATATATATATATATATATATATATATATATATATATATATATATATATATATACATTATATATATATATATATATATATATATATATATATATATATATATATATATATATATATATATATATATATATATATATATAAAATGAACGTTTCGCTTTATATTTGTTTGGCATAACAGGCTGGAGAGTTAAGAGTACATTTTCGTACCCTCACCGTGGACGTGCGAACTCATCCAGATAACTCGCTAAGATACCTTTACTCTTCCGCCTAAATAAGCACAAAATTACCTCGTGAGTCCTTCAAAATCTGGGAGGAGGATATGATACCAATCTCCCCTTAGGCAGCATCATTATTATCCCAGAATAACATTACCGCAGGGAGCAGCCTCTACTACCCGCCACGCCCACCGGCGTTCATCTGTGAGAAACGTTTTACCAAGCAGTAAAAATCTGGCGGGAAATTGCCTGTACGTATCCAATATCCAGCTGGAGGCGACTTCAAAGAACAGACATTATTACTTGCTGCTGGATGCTAGCGGCCCGGGAACAAAGAGCAACCTAACGCCGCCACTATGTTCACGGGAGCTGAAGGAGTCATGCGCGACCCCACGACATCTCTACCCCCTTTCTCAGTCATTAGTAAATGTGTACCTGTTGAGTTAACTCGTATACGATCAAGACGCACTAAATGTTTACCTGCTGAGTTACGGTCTCAGACTCGCGATGCGCCAAATATTTACCTGGTAAATTAACCTCTCACGATCGCGATGCACCTGTGATTAATTTATATATCGCATTTGAAGACATATGTCCTTCTAGTTTACCAGATATTCAAAAAAATAACATCTTGAAATGTCTTAAAACCTTTGGGAAAACTTGCCCCACACTAAATGACAGACCTAAGGAACACGAAAGAAGTGTTAAGCCTGCAGACACAAACAATGCTCTCTTCTGTTATGTTAGGGATTCTAGTCATCCTATTGATTGGTCTTCTAAAATAATATTTCCTGCCTCTACTCTTCACAGACGCCCTCTTGATGACTCGGCTCTGACATACAACCTTCCCAACAAGGCTTTGTTGCTGTTGACTCTTCCCTTTCACAGTACATACTTAAATGTTTTAACCTTTCTTACAAACGTGACCTGACATAGGCCTGCCCCATTTTTTCTCTTTCTCCTCATATTCTTACGTTCCCATTCTTCCTTCACCCCATTGTTACACCCATCCCATCCGTACCCTTTCTTCTTGTCTTTATCTTTCGCCTTGCTCTTACCTTCTTCTAGGAATTCCCTCCTCCTCCTGCTCCTCGACTCACTCTTGTCTTACTTAATGCCCGTGCCTCCCTTACTCGCGGAGTTACAGCCCCGCTCCTGTGCCAGGTAAGTCCACTACGGGCTCACCATAGCCCGTGCTACCTGGAACTTTTTGTTCCCCAGTAGCTGAATCTTAAACAACAACAACAACAACATTCGCCCTTACGGGCTATTCATGAATGTGCAACCTCTTGGGTGGCTTAATCCACATCAGTCATCAATCGTTTCTCAGTTACAGCCCCGCTCCTGTGCCAGGTAAGTCCACTGCGGGCTCACCATAGCCCGTGCTGCTTGGAATATTTTGTTCCGAGTAGCTGAATTTAAAACAACAACCTCGCCCCATCACAATCGACTTGATAATCATCCAGGACGGACCGAAACGTCGTCGTCTCCTCATCTTCTGGCGTGTGGTTTGGTCATCATATCTTCAACCACGTTACTGTGACTCATCGTCTGCAAGACTAAAGTGCTTTACAGTCGAAGATAAGACTTCACTACCAAAGAGCCACTGAAGAGAGCGCTGAGAAGAATCTTCCGCCAGAGGGATTTTTTAAGCAAGTTGTATAGAGATCAAGATAAATTTTACATGAACGCAGAGAGAGTTCCGGAGAGTTCATTTATTTATTATTTATTTATTTATTTATATACAAGACGGTACATTGGGTTTATGAGAGTACAGAGACTGGAAGTTTGACATTCTTGTAAAGTCACTAGCACGCATAGCGTCTCGGGCAGAGAAACCCGAATAGTTGGTGATTGGTCGAGCGGGATTCTGCCCAGGTGTGGCTTGCAGGCAGGTCTGGGCTGCGATTGGTTGTCTCTGAGCTTTAATTCATTACCTGAGCTATGATTGGATGTATCTGAGTTATGACTGGTTTCCTGAGCAATGATTGGTTGTAGGAGGGAGAGTCACTGCCTGGGACATACATGTGCATCAGTGTTACATACTCACGCATACGTATATACGCACACATTCACACACACACACACACACACACACACACACACACACACACACACACACACACACACACACACACACACACACACATACAACAAACATGCACGCAAAGATACACAAACACATCCACACAAGGTCACTCACAGATATCCATGTTCACAAACACGCACACATATACACGTACACAAATACATACAAACACTTGCACACAGGTTCAAAGGTATGCGACTAGAGCTAGTCCCAGAACTAAGAGGCATGAGTTACGAGGAAAGGATGCGTGAATTGTGCCTCACGTCGCTGGAAGACAGAAGAGCTCGGGGGAGACATGATTACCACATACAAAATTCTCAGGAGAATCGACGGGGTAGAAAAGGATGAATTATTTAACACGGGTGGTACACGCACAAGGGGACACAGGTGGAAAGCCGAGTACCCAAATGTGCCACAGAGACATTAGAAATAACTTTTTCTGTGTCAGAGTAGTTAATAAATGGAATGCATTAGGAAGTGATGTGGTGGAGACAGACTCCATACACAATTTTCAAATACATTCGATAGAGCTCAATAAGCTCAGGAACCTGTGCACCAGTTGATTGACAGTGGAGAGCCGGGACCAAAGTGCAGAAGCTCAACCCCTGCAAGCACAACAATCTTGAGGTTATCTTGAGATGATTTCGGGGCTTTAGTGTCCCTGCGGCCCGGTCCTCGACCAGGCCTCCACCCCCGGGAAACAGCCCGTGACAGCTGACTAACACCCAGGTACCTATTTTACTGCTAGGTAACAGGGGCATAGGGTGAAAGAAACTCTGCCCATTGTTTCTCGCCTAGGTGAGTGCTAGGTGAGTACTAGGTGAGTACACACTCACAAATACCTCCTCCCCCACAAACATACACATATATACACACACACACACACAACACACAGGGGAGAAATGATACACATATTCACTATCAGAGGAGAAGGACAAGGGCGCGGAAACTTGTTATGTTTAAAGTTAATGAAGGAAGCGGATGTGCCTCAGGCTCCCAGAGGGCTACCCGCAGCTTCTGCATATTTATGATAAACTTAGAGGGGAACTGTATATATACAGAGGGTATCTGGATATTGCAGGTGAGGGGAATTAGCTGGTTGAGGGGAGAGAGCGAGGGTAGAGGTGTGCGTGTGTGTCAGTGGGATCACAGGCGCTTTGTTATTAAGGGTAATTGGTTTTATAGTGACGATATGCCCGACCATCACCTTTTGTGGCGCTTGTGCACTGTACTTGGTGCTAGGGTGATGCTAGGGTGGTGCTAGGGTGGCGCTAGGGTGATGCTAGGGTGATGCTAGGGTGGTGCTAGGGTGGCGCTAGTATGGTGCTAGGGTGGCGCTAGGGTGGTGCTAGGGTGGCGCTAGGGTGGTGCTAGGGTGATGCTAGGGTGGTGCTAGGGTGGCGCTAGTATGGTGCTAGGGTGGCGCTAGTATGGTGCTAGGGTGGCGCTAGGGTGGTGCTAGGATGGCGCTAGGAACGATGACGATATATATGTGTTGTACCTCTCTTTCTTTGACTCATTTTTGTTAACTAAGGCCAGGTTTTATCAGGTATGTCGGTGATGTTCCTGATGAAAGAGTTAAGAGTTGGAGCCCTGCATCACCTCGCCCGAAGCCCGAAGCCTCGCCTTAGAAACTCGTGTTTTTACGAGCCAATTATTTGTATTCATGGCGACGTGTAAACCAAATTGGCTACTAAGTAACTATTATGTAAGAAACAGGATGAGGAAGGACCCAACTGTGTACCAGAGCCTTCATATATCTTGACTTGATATCTTCATATATCTTGATATCACGCGGATCTACGTGTTGGGAGAACAAGTTCTGGGTGCGAGTCAGCGTGTGTATGGGAGAAGTAACGAGGTCAGGGAGACAACAGCCGTTGTCACAGCTCCAATACAACTTGTCTACAAGTATGTGTAGATTGATTGATGAAGATTAAGCCACCCAAAAGGTGGCACGGGCATGAATAGCCCGTAAGTGGTGGCCCTTTTTAGCCATTACCAGTATCAAGAGCTGATACTGGAGATCTGTGGAGGTGGAACTGCACCCTGCGTGACGGGAGATTTCTCCCATGAATGTGTGTGTGAAGTATGTGTAGCAGTTGGGCTTGTATAGGGGTCTACATGAAGCACAGTGTGGCGTGTGTGTGGACACAGAGACCCACACACACACTACATCCTACATTCTCCCTAAACATCGAGCCATTTAGGGATAAATCTAAACTCACGTTGCCATGAAATGCCTGTTTTCCTAAGGTTTCCCCAACGTCAAGAAACTGTCGTACTAAAGGGCCCTTATCCTAACCTATCAGAGGACGTAAAACAGAAAACGGGGCAGTGTGTCAATTTCCAGACCTGCTACCATATTCTAGTACGATCATTTTTGGCCTTAGGTAGAGTATACGTCAAAATACGACGCTCTAATAGGAGGACGGGTTGCACGAAATGGGAAACCATCTTAACACAAATGGTGAAAAATCTGAAATCCTTGCACTGTATCCATGTCTAGGTCTAAGAGATAAATGACATATGAAGGCGATGAGTCACAATAACGTGGCTAAAGTAAGTTGACCAGACCACACACTAGAAGGTGAAATGATGACGACGTTTCGGTCCGTCCTGGACCATTCTCAAGTCGATTGTGAATGGTTCAGGACGGACCGAAACGTCGTCGTCCCTTCACCTTCTAGTGTGTGGTCTGGTCAACAATGACATATGAGGTTAAGGAACAAACACTATAGTGTGAAGACTAATAATAATAATAAACAACACCTTTTCTCTGCTCCTGTAATATACTCCCAGAGCTAAAACAGTTATGTATTAGCCAAAAGACTTAGTGACTAGTTATAAAGACAGTACATAAATATTGAAATGATTTGTTTGTGATGTGTGTCTATGTATGTATTAACACGATGTACTGAACGGGGTGAGAATAGCTTGAGCTATCTCATCCCTTTGTGTGTATTTTACCTCAATAAACTTATTTCAATTTCAATTGAAATGAAAGTCTCCGCAGCCAGTTGTGTATAAGTGTAAGGTGTGCAGAATGAATGTACTTGTTTAAGTAATAATCTCCGTTGAGGTTTAATAAATACCTTTTGTGCCCTCTGTAATTATTTTTGTGCTACCGCTCGCGGGATGAGTACGGTCTCGCTTCATGCAGGTCGGCGTTCAATCCCCGACCGTCCAAGTGGTTGGGCACCATTCCTTCCCTCCCTGTCCCATCCCAAATCCTTAGCCTGACCCCTTTCCAGTGCTACTTAGCCTTAATGGCTTGATGCTTTCCCCTGAAAGTTCCGTTCTGTTTACGGGATGAGTATGGGGTGCACAATAAACCACCGCTCACAGGATGAGTATGGGGTGCACAATAAACCACCGCTCACGGGATGAGTATGGGGTGCACAATAAACCACCACTCACGGGATGAGTATGGGGTGCACAATAAACCACTACTCACGGGATGAGTATGGGGTGCACAATAAACTACCGCTCACGGGATGAGTATGGGGTGCACAATAAACCACCGCTCACGGGATGAGTATGGGGTGCACAATAAACCACCGCTCACGGGATGAGTATGGGGTACACAATAAACCACCACTCACGGGATGAGTATGGGGTGCACAATAAACTACCGCTCACGGGATGAGTATGGGGTGCACAATAAACTACCGCTCACGGGATGAGTATGGGGTGCACAATAAACCACCGCTCACGGGATGAGTATGGGGTACACAATAAACCACCACTCACGGGATGAGTATGGGGTGCACAATAAACTACCGCTCACGGGATGAGTATGGGGTACACAATAAACCACCGCTCACGGGATGAGTATGGGGTGCACAATAAACTACCGCTCACGGGATGAGTATGGGGTGCACAATAAACTACCGCTCACGGGATGAGTATGGGGTGCACAATAAACCACCGCTCAAGGGTCGAGTATGGGATCCACATACTCCCTGGAGCTCCATATTTATAAACCAATGCAAAGTACCAGTAGTACAAGCACTCAGTGGAGATTGGACTGCACTCGTGTGAAATACCTCAGGCACTTAAATCAGCAGATTTTGTCAAGAATAGTGAACTTCACAGCCCTGGTTAACATAGATTTAGAGAGGGAATATCCTGCCTTGCATAATTACTCAACAATTATGATAAAATCACGGAAGCGAAAGAAAAACAAAATGCAGATGTTATATACACAGACTTTGCCAAGGCATTTGATGAGTGTGGAAAAAAATATTCCGTTTTTTTTTCAATTATATAAACAGCTTCAGACTTTATGGACATAAAATGTCCATAAAGTCTATAAAATGTGGGCAATAAGAATACCACATGAAGTAGAGGGTTAGAGATATTAAATCTCCTGTCAAACAGAAGGCAAAGATTAACAGTCAGTCAAATAATATCAAGTGTGAACACTGTGGGAGAGTTCTGTACCTCAGGGCACAGTCCTTGCAGGGGAAATTACCTCTGAGAAGACATTGTAAAACTACAATACCGATAGTCTTTGACTGGGAACAGTAAGATAATAAAATTTACTAAGTTATGATTAAAAAATGAAAAACGAATTACAAAATAAAATACACAAGCAGATCTCCTCATAGAAGAAAAACATGTACAGCAGCTGGGAATAATGATGTCAGACAACCTAACGTTCAACGAGCATAACATAATAATGATGTCAGACAACCTAACGTTCAACGAGCATAACAAAAGTCAGGAAAAACAGCTTCAGTCAGGAAAATATAGTATGGGTTACAAGAAATTTGAAATCCAAGAATTCCACCACAAGCTCTCACTTTTAAAATCACTTGTGCTTTTCCCGCCTTAAGTACTGCTCTTTACTCACTTCTCTCAAAGCAAGAGAGATTCATGAACACAGGGAATTCAGGAAACATTCGTTACGCACAGACATGAAAAGGCACCTGAATTAGAGACCATCTCAAAGAACTCAAAATGTAATGTAGAAAGGAAACGAGAGAAGTATCTCATAATATGTACATGGGAGATACTGGATGGACATGTCCCAATATGCACAAGACAACATAAATCCGGAGCGAAAGATATGGTAGGAAATGCAAAATAGACCCAGTGAAGAGTAGAGGAGCCATAGGTATACTTAAAACACAGTGTATGAACACCAGAGATCCATCGCTTCTCATTGTTCTCCTAACAATTACAAGATATATTGCCGGAACAAAAATGGGCTTGTTTAAGAGACATTTCGACAAGTTACTGCAGGAGGTGCCGGAGTGACCGAACTGTGATGGATACGTAGACCTGCAAACCCCTCCAAACACCAGCTTTTAAGGTCAAGTTATCACAAGACAAACTTCTCCTCCAGGCTGGCTTCGGAAGTTGGAAACGTCTTAGAACCTACGTCAGGTATACTCCAAGTGTATCTTTGTATATTCTCAACCCGTCCTCTTAAAAATAACGTCGCTTTTCGCTCGTATGTGCGCTATGGCCAAAAATGGACGTAATTTTAAATGAAATCGGTTCACGAAAGTGATGTACTGCCTCGTTTTCTGTTTGAATCCTCTGGCTTACTCGGTGAGGTTTCGAGAGGAAACATTCAATTAACCGTTTTCATGATGTTTTGAAAATTTAGGAGAATTTCCTGTCCTCCTAACCTACCAAAGGACCCTTAACTTACTGTTGTAGAAAACAAAAATACAAAATTTATTTTCAATTATTTTTCATTCTCAAATTACGTCTATTTTCTGCAACCAGCACATAATAGGACTTATTGCTTATAGTCACTATTTCGCTTATAAATAAGTATATTTCCGCCATACGGGCAAACGACCAAATTCAGACGTAATTTGTAAGATGACAGGCAATTAATGACGTCAATGACATTGTCTTAATTTCTTCAGAGGTATTACTCTACCATCTTACTGATTTTCCTTCTTTGTCAATATACCTCTCAAGTGAGTAATAATAATACATAATGATAATTTCAACACAAAGACACTGACCGAGCCGGTGCTAGTGTCTCGCTCCACAACAAAGAGAAAAGTGACCTTAATAAGGCTGTAATTACACTAATCCACCCGTGTACCTGAGCTGACGACAAGGGAGGGTGAGAGTGAGTGGGAGAGTGGAAGAGGTGCGGGTATGGCAGGGCGGGTGCACGGGGGGAAGAAGAGTAAAGAAGGATAGGTTGGTGGAGGCGAGCATGCTGCTGGTGGTGGCTGAGCGCCTTTCGTTGTGATTGCCAATTTCTGATTGCCCCCACACACAATGTCTGCCAACATCTCTCAGGTTTTTAAGGCTGTGGTGAACTGACCAGTCCAGCTATACCAGAGATCGCTCTTCTCGCATGTTTCACTACCTTGTCTAGGTTTCGAATAAATGATGTGTGGGAAGGATGAGGTCATCCAAGAAAGTGGTGTATACACACACTGGAAGCAAACTTACATTCATACATGGTTCAGCAAGCGCACTGTCAAGAGGGTATGATATGTGATTTATGAATAACTTGACTGTCTTGTTTCCTAGGTTTAGTACTAGGACCTTCACAATCATAGAAGAGACGCGCTACATAACTGAACACCAGGATTTTGCTTGTCATGTGTATGTCTGTCCCAAGAGAAATATTATGTGGTCTAGTTCTCATCGTGGGTGTTTTGTAAGCCGCAAATGTAGCTTATTATCACCTTCCTCAGGTAGAAATGACTAGAATTGTGGTTAATGAGTTTCATAGCAGTCGGCATTTCCTTTATTGCATAAGTAAAGCCTACTCTCTCTCTCTCTCTCTTCTCTCTCTCTCTCTCTCTCTCTCTCTCTCTCTCATCTCTCCTTCCACCTCTTTTTTATTCATTCTGCCCTTCTGCCTAACCTTCTCCATATCATCCTTCTTTTTCATTCCAAGACCATTCCCCCTTCGACCCCTCTTTATACCCATCTCCCTTTCTGACCAGTTTTAACTCTTTCTAAATTTCCTCTTCCACCCCCTTCCCACTCACCTTCATCGATACCTCTCTCTTTCTTACTGTTCACCTCCCTGTTCTTTCTTCCTCTCCCACTTCCTTTTTTCTCATTCACCTCCTCGTTTTCCTTCTCCATTTCAACTTCTTCCGCTCCCACTCTCCTTCTTCCCCTTCGCCTTTCCTGCTCCCCTCACCCCTCCCCTCTCCCCCACACCCCTCCCCTCGCCCCCACACCCCCACCCGCCCCCCAAGCACTCCCCAATACTCGGCTCCGGCACATAAGCTCTGAACGTATCTTCACAACTTCTCCAATACATTTCTAAGAGAGTATTAAGGAACCTGAGTATTATTCTGCAGTCTGGTGTAAGGCACTCAGGAGAACATTGATTTTTTCCCCCCCATCTCGGGGGGGGGGAATATATTGCAGGATGTTATTGTAGCATTTGAGATGAGCAATATTGGCTGCAGGGGCTATGAACTGGCTTGACTTTGGTTTTGTGAAACTGGCAAATGTTGTTGATAGTTGAAGTGGAGGAGAGAGAGCGAGAGAGAGAGAGAGAGAGAGAGAGAGAGAGAGAGAGAGAGAGAGAGAGAGAGAGAGAGAGAGAGAGAGAGAGAGAGAGAGAGAGAGAGAGAGAGAGAGAGAGAGAGTCTCTCTCTCTCTCTCTCCTCGTCCGCCTATCAGGTCTATATATCGCACCTTTCTTGCATTCTCTCTCAGAAAATTAAGGAGTTACATCAGGGGACGGTGGCACCATCTTACTTACGATAAGCACAGTGCCGGAGTCTCAGTTATGGTGCAGGAGGGGGAGAAGGTGGGTAGGGGAGAGAACAGGAGGAGAAAGAAGAGGAGGGGAAAGAGGAAGAAGAGATAGAATAGAAGAAGAGGTGAGGGGGGGGGGTAGGAGAAGGAAGAGGACGAAAGGGGTAGGAGAGAGAAGAACAGGATAAGGGGGTAGAGGAAACAAGAGGTGTAAACAATTAAGAGGAAGTAGATACAATAGAGATAAAAAAATGAGAATGAAGAACGCAAGAGGATTAGAATGAGGACAAAGATTAAAAAGGTGGAAAAAGGAAGAAGAGAAGGCACCATATGAAATATATAAATCAAGGATTGCTGTTCTATTATTATTATTATTATTATTATTAATATATGTGTGATCGCCTCTTCTACCAGTGCTAGTACTGACACTACTAGCTATTATATTAGTGACTAGTAGGGGTCACTACTGTTGCTTCTACCAGTGCTACTATTTCTTCCTTCACACGTGGATCACGACACATGGATCCCGACACATGGATCCCGACACATGGATCCCGACACATGGATCCCGACACATGGATCACAATGTATGGATCACGATGTATGGATCATGATTCATAGATCACAATACATTGATCGTGATACATAGATCACAATGCATAGAAGACGATACATGGATCATGATGTGTGGATCACGATGTACGGATTACGATAATTAGATCACAATACCCGGATCCCGATACAGCGATCGCAATTCATGGATCAAGATACGAGCGTCAACACACACACGGATCACGATACATGCATCACGATACATGGATCGCGATGGAAGGCAATTATACTAAATACTATAATGTGCGTTTAATTGACTTTTGATAAACAATAATAGCTGGAGAGGCTTTTTAAGGTTAACACCAGGGAGCCGGTCGGCCGAGCGGACAGCACGCTGGACTTGTGATCGTGTGATCCTGGGTTCGATCCCAGGCGCCGGCAAAAAACAATGGGCAGAGTTTCTTTCACCCTATGCCCTTGTTACCTAGCCGTAAAATAGGTACCTGGGTGTTAGTCAGCTGTCACGGGCTGCTTCCTGGGGGTGGAGGCCTGGTCGAGGACCGGGCCGCAGGGACACTAAAAAAGCCCCGAAATCATCTCAAGATAACCTCAAGATAACCCGCTTGCAACATCGGAAAAATGTTTGTTGCGTCTTTGCATGCCGTTATTTCCCGTTTTCGAGTCCTACCTAGTCCTTAAGGTTCATTTTTAGAGAGAATTAACTCAGTTTCTTACACACAGAGATCACACTAACGTGATGCATCAAATGAACAAATCCACAAGGGCCGATCCAATCCACAAATCTTTTACCCTGTCGTAGCTCAGTCGAATAAGGCAGTGTCTGGGATGCTCCCGGACGCAGGTTCGAATCCTCGTCACGGCCCCTTGTGGATTTGTTCATTTGATGCATCACGTTAGTGTGATCTCTGTGTGTAAGAAACCTTCCAGACACTGCCTTATTCGACTGAGCTACGACAGGGTAAAAGATTTGTGGATTGGATCGGCCCTTGTGGATTTGTTCATTTGATGCATCACGTTAGTTGCATCACGTTAGTGTGATCTCTGTGTGTAATGATGTAAGGGCGAAGAGGGAGAACGGCCTATTGACATAGCTCGGGTGCAGGGGGGGGGGGGATTTGTGTAAAATCCTGGTTTGTGCTTCGGAGAGGCTGCGGGATCCAGTAAGTTCAGTAGAACTTCGGTTTCAACTCTTTTTACCCTGTCGTAGCTCAGTCGATTAAGGCAGTGTCTGGGTGGCTCCTGGACGCAGGTTCGAATCCTCGTCACGGCCCTTGTGGATTTGTTTAACTCGGTTTCTTTCCATGATTTTCTTGGTAATTACTTAATTAGATCAGTCACCCCTGCTCTATGATCTTCCAAGGATGTCTTCATTGTAATTTGTAATTCAGTCCACTACGGGCTCACCATAGCCTGCTCCTGTGCCAGGTAAGTCCACTACAGGCTCACCATAGCCTGCTCCTGTGCCAGGTAAGTCCACTACGGGCTCACCATAGCCTGCTCCTGTGCCAGGTAAGTCCACTACAGGCTCACCATAGCCTGCTCCTGTGCCAGGTAAGTCCACTACAGGCTCACCATAGCCCGCTCCTGTGCCAGGTAAGTCCACTACGGGCTCACCATAGCCCGTGCTACTTGGCACTTTTGTTCCCGGTAGCTGGATCTAAAACAACAACAACAACATGTATATGGGAAGAAGGAAAGGTGAACACAAAAGGGGAGAGACGCAGTGAAAACGATAGAGAGGGAAACTTGAAGAGGAAATAAGACATAGGAGGAAGACAATTAGCATGAGGTGGAGAAAGAGGATAAGGAAAAGTTGAGAAGGAGAATTAGAAAAGAAGGAAATAATGAAGATTAAGAACAGGAGAATGCAAAAAAAAGGCAGAAGAGAAGAAAACACGACGCATGAGAAGTACGAATGAAGGAGAAGAACTCGAGAACGTATGAGAAGGTACGAAGGAGACTAAGAAAGAAAAAATTAAGAAGCAAAAGATAAGCTGACAATAAATTAGTAAATTACGTAAGTTTGATAGCAAGAACGAAAATAGGGGAGAGGGAGCGAGAGAGAAAATCTGGGAGAGAGAGAGAGAGAGAGGGGGAGAGTGTGGGAGAGAAAAAGATAAAAGAAGAGATAAAAGGAGTGAGGGAGGAACTAAGTGAGAATTTCAAAGTGAGAGAGAGCGGGTGTGGTGACGTGTAAATGAGAAAGTGAGAAGAGAGACAGCGAGTGAGGCGACGTGTAAATGAGAAAGTGAGAGGAGAGAGAGCGAGTGAGGCGACGTGTAAATGAGAAAGTAAGATGGGGAGAGCGAGTGTGGTTCCCAGGACCGAGGCAGAGAATGGCACAAAATATGAGATAAACTATTAACATTAACCGCTATGGAATATTGTTAAGGTAAGTGAAAAAGAGCAAAGCAAGTGTAGAGAAGCAAAGGAGAACACGAAAGTAATTAATAAATGGAAATTAGGGATGAAAGGAATGGAATAAGATGTAGCGGAGAGAAGAGGAACCAACGATTAAATAAATAAGGAAAGAGATACACCCACGCTTGCATATACGACTCAATTAACTCACAACAATGATAAACAAGGCAGTTTACCCCAGGGAACTCAAGACAAGAAAGAGCCCAGAGGGAAGGATGAGGGGGAGCAATGATGGTAAAGAGATATGAAGTATGAAGACAAAGAATGAGACAAAGACAATGAAATATATATATATTATATATATATATAAATATATATATATATATATATATAAATATATATATATATATATATATATATATATATATATATATATACATATATATATATATATATATATATACATATATATATATATATACATATATATATATATATATATATATATATACATATATATAAATATACATATATATATATATACATATATATATATATATACATATATATATATATATATACATATATATATATGTCGTACCTAGTAGCCAGAACTCACTTCTCAGCCTACTATTCAAGGCCCGATTTGCCTAATAAGCCAAGTTTTCCTGAATTAATATATTTACTATAATTTTTTTCTTATGAAATGATAAAGCAACCCTTTTCTCTATGTATGAGGTCAATTTTTTTTATTGGAGTTAAAATTAACGTAGATATATGACCGAACCTAACCAACCCTACCTAACCTAACCTAACCTATATTTATAGGTAAGGTTAGGTTAGGTAGCCAAAAAAAGCTAGGTTAGGTTAGGTTAGGTAGGTTAGGTAGACGAAAAAACATTAATTCATGAAAACTTGGCTTATTAGGCAAATCGGGCCTTGAATAGTAGGCTGAGAAGTGCGTTCTGGCTATTAGGTACGACATATATATATATATATATATATATATATATATATATATATATATATATATATATACATATATATATATATATACATATATATACATATATATATATATATATATATATATATATATATATATATATATATATATATATATATATATATATATATATCGTACCTAAAAGCCAGAACGCACTTGTCAGCCTACTATGCAAGGCCCGATTTGCCTAATAAGCCAAGTTTTCCTGAATTAATATATTTTCTCTAATTTTTTTCTTATGAAATGATAAAACTACCAATTTCATTATGTATGAGGTCAATTTTTTTTTATTGGAGTTAAAATTAACGTAGATATATGACCGAACCTAACCAACCCTACCTAACCTAACCTAACCTATCTTTATAGGTTAGGTTAGGTTAGGTAGCCGAAAAAGTTAGGTTAGGTAGTCGAAAAACAATTAATTCATGAAAACTTAGCTTATTAGGCAAGTCGGGCCTTGCATAGTAGGCTGACAAGTGCATTCTGGCTACTAGGTACGACATATATAATATATATATATATATATATATATATATATATATATATATATATATATATATATATATATATATATATATATATATGTCGTACCTAGTAGCCAGAATGCACTTCTAGGCCTACTATGCAAGGCCCGATTTGCCTAATAAGCCAAGTTTTCATGAATTAATTGTTTTTCGACTACCTAACCTACCTAACCTAACCTAACCTAACTTTTTCGGCTACCTAACCTAACCTAACCTATAAAGATAGGTTAGGTTAGGTTAGGTAGGGTTGGTTAGGTTCCGTCATATATCTACGTTAATTTTAACTCCAATAAAAAAAAATTGACCTCATACATAATGAAATGGATAGCTTTATCATTTCATAAGAAAAAAATTAGAGAAAATATATTAATTCAGGAAAACTTGGCTTATTAGGCAAATCGGGCCTTGTATAGTAGGCTGAGAAGTGCGTTCTGGCTACTAGGTACGACATATATATATATATATATATATATATATATATATATATATATATATATATATATATGTCGTACCTAGTAGCCAGAACTCACTTCTCAGCCTACTATTCAAGGCCCGATTTGCCTAATAAGCCAAGTTTTCATGAATTAATGTTTTTTCGTCTACCTAACCTACCTAACCTAACCTAACCTAGCTTTTTTTGGCTACCTAACCTAACCTTACCTATAAATTTAGGTTAGGTTAGGTTAGGTAGGGTTGGTTAGGTTCGGTCATATATCTACGTTAATTTTAACTCCAATAAAAAAAAATTGACCTCATACATAGAGAAAAGGGTTGCTTTATCATTTCATAAGAAAAAAATTATAGTAAATATATTAATTCTGGAAAACTTGGCTTATTAGGCAAATCGTGCCTTGAATAGTAGGCTGAGAAGTGAGTTCTGGCTACTAGGTACGACATATATATATATATATATTTATATATATATATATGTCGTACCTAGTAGCCAGAACGCACTTCTCAGCCTACTATGCAAGGCCTGATTTGCCTAATAAGCCATGTTTTCCTGAATTAATATATTTTCTCTAATTTTTTTCTTATGAAATGATAAAGCTACCCATTTCATTATGTATGAGGTTAATTTTTTTTTTATTGGAGTTAAAATTAACGTACATATATGACCGAACCTAACCAACCCTACCTAACCTAACCTAACCTATCTCTGTTGGTTAGGTTCGGTTAAGTAGCCGAAAAAGTTAGGTTAGGTTAGGTTAGGTAGGTTAGGTAATCGAAAAACAATTAATTCATGAAAACTTGGCTTATTAGGCAAATTGGGCCTTGCATAGTAGGTTGAGAAGTGCGTTCTGGCTACTAGGTACGACATATATATATATATATATATATATATATATATATATATATATATATATATATGTCGTACCTAGTAGCCAGAACGCACTTCTCAACCTACTATGCAAGGCCCAATTTGCCTAATAAGCCAAGTTTTCATGAATTAATTGTTTTTCGATTACCTAACCTACCTAACCTAACCTAACCTAACTTTTTCGGCTACTTAACCGAACCTAACCAACAGAGATAGGTTAGGTTAGATTAGGTAGGGTTGGTTAGGTTCGGTCATATATGTACGTTAATTTTAACTCCAATAAAAAAAAAATTACCTCATACATAATGAAATGGGTAGCTTTATCATTTCATAAGAAAAAAATTAGAGAAATATATTAATTCATGAAAACTTGGCTTATTAGGCAAATCGGGCCTTACATAGTAGGCTGAAAAGTGCGTTCTGGCTACTAGGTACGACATATATATATATATATATATATATATATATATATATATATATATATATATATATATATATATATATATATATTATATATATATATATAATATATATGTATTGTGACGATAATCTCCTTCAAGAGATTGAGCCTGCTCTTCCCTCCACAAATACGTCGCCACAAATATATATAACTACTATGGAAGAAATGTCCAACAACGACAACAACATCTCCAAGGTTTGCCAGAGCGCAAAACGTTGCAGCCAGAGACACCTGTTCAGACTCAAACCGCCAAACTACCTGTTGATCGCTACCGGCTCCGCTGATTGGTCGCCGGCCTGGCTGCACCTGCACTCGCCCCCCCATACTACTTGATGTCTGGGGTCGCCACGACCTCAGACCTCAGAATGTTCTGTGCTTTCGCAGTTACCACTCCTCCCGGCTAGACGTTAGCGTGTACTGAGAGAGGTGGTAGCTTAAAGCCAATATTCCAGCACCTCCCTTTAATTTTGTGTTGCACTTCTTGTTATTTTATCTTAACGTAACTTTTCATTGTGTCATATAATTATTCTTATTATTTTGATTGATTGATTTTATTATAAGAATTTGTTTGTCCATTTTTTCATGTTTTGATTTATTTAACGTAATTAAAATTTCATTGTTAAAATTTACTTGTGTTTTGTGTGTCTTCTCCTTACCTTACCACAGACGAAGTTCCAGTTTTTCTATTTTTTTTTATAACTATGTGACGAGGCCATACCCCTAGCCTTAAACAGCCGAACACCAACGCGTTACCGTCACAGTATATATATATATATAAATATATATATATATATATATATATATAAATATATATATATATATATATATATATATATATATATATATATATATATATATATATATATATATATATATATATATATATATATGTCGTACCTAGTAGCCAGAACTCACTTCTCAGCCTACTATGCAAGGCCCGATTTGCCTAATAAGCCAAGTTTTACTGAATTAATATATTTTCTCAATTTTTTTTTCTTATGAAATGATTAAGCTACCCATTTCATTATGTATGAGGTCAATTTTTTTTATTGGAGTTAAAATTAACGTAGATATATGACCGAACCTAACCAACTCTACCTAACCTAACCTAACCTATCTTTATAGGTTAGGTTAGGTTAGGTAGCCGAAAACGTTAGGTTAGGTTAGGTTATGTAGGTTAGGTAGTCGAAAAAACATTAATTCATGAAAACTTGGCTTATTAGGCAAATCGGGCCTTGCATAGTAGGCTGAGAAGTGAGTTCTGGCTACTAGGTACGACATATATATATATATATATATGTCGTACCTAGTAGCCAGAACTCACTTCTTAGCCTACTATGCAAGGCCCGATTTGCCTAATAAGCTAAGTTTTCATGAATTAATTGTTTTTCGATTATCTAACCTACCTAACCTAACCTAACCTAACTTTTTCGGCTACCTAACCCAACCTAACCTATAAAGATAGGTTAGGTTAGGTTAGGTAGGGTTGGTTAGGTTCGGTCATATATCTACGTTAATTTTAACTCCAATAAAAAAAATTGACCTCATACATAGTGAAATGGGTAGCTTTATCATTTCATAAGAAAAAAATTAGAGAAAATATATTAATTCAGGAAAACTTGGCTTATGAGGCAAATCGGGCCTTGAATAGTAGGCCAAGAAGTGCGTTCTGGCTACTAGGTACGACATATATATATATATATATATATATATATATATATTTATATATATATATATATATATATATATATATATATATATATTTATATATATATATATATATACTGTGACGGTAACGCGTTGGTGTTCGGCTGTTTAAGGCTAGGGGTATGGCCTCGTCACATAGTTATAAAAAAAAATAGAAAAACTGGAACTTCGTCTGTGGTAAGGTAAGGAGAAGACACACAAAACACAAGTAAATTTTAACAATGAAATTTTAATTACGTTAAATAAATCAAAACATGAAAAAATGGACAAACAAATTCTTATAATAAAATCAATCAATCAAAATAATAAGAATAATTATATGACACAATGAAAAGTTACGTTAAGATAAAATAACAAGAAGTGCAACACAAAATTAAAGGGAGGTGCTGGAATATTGGCTTTAAGCTACCACCTCTCTCAGTACACGCTAACGTCTAGCCGGGAGGAGTGGTAACTGCGAAAGCACAGAACATTCTGAGGTCTGAGGTCGTGGCGACCCCAGACATCAAGTAGTATGGGGGGGCGAGTGCAGGTGCAGCCAGGCCGGCGACCAATCAGCGGAGCCGGTAGCGATCAACAGGTAGTTTGGCGGTTTGAGTCTCAACAGGTGTCTCTGGCTGCAACGTTTTGCGCTCTGGCAAACCTTGGAGATGTTGTTGTCGTTGTTGGACATTTCTTCCATAGTAGTTATATATATTTGTGGCGACGTATTTGTGGAGGGAAGAGCAGGCTCAATCTCTTGAAGGAGATTATCGTCACAATACATATATATTATATATATATATAATATATATATATATATATATATATATATATATATATATATATATATATATATATATATATATATATATATATATATATATATGTCGTACCTAGTAGCCAGAACTCACTTCTCAGCCTACTATGCAAGGCCCGATTTGCCTAATAAGCCAAGTTTTCATGAATTAATTGTTTTTCGGGCTACCAAACCTACCTAACCTAACTTTTTCGGCTACATAACCCAACCTAACCTATAGAGATAGGTTAGGTTAGGTAGGGTTGGTTAGGTTCGGTCATATATCTACGTTAATTTTAACTCCAATGAAAAAAAATTGACCTCATACATAATGAAATGGGTAGCTTTATCATTTCATAAGAAAAAATTTAGAGAAAATATATTAATTCTGGAAAACTTGGCTTATTAGGCAAATCGGGCCATGCATAGTAGGCTGAGAAGTGAGTTCTGGCTACTAGGTACGACATATATATATATATATATATATATATATATATGAACACTACGCAACTCGTCATCCTCTCCAGCCATGAAGTTTGAAATTAACCTCATTTTAAATTAATATTCAATTAGAATACTTAAACTGCAGCCATTATTAAAATCAGGGCTTAACAAAAAGTGGATTTAATTCCCTTTACATTTCCCAGGAGGCCGGCGGCAATTCAAGGAACGCGGCTCTTGTGTACTGGTAGAAAAAATGGGATAGCTTCTTACATAAAAAGGTATTTTCCATATGAATTTATTAGCTTTGTTGGAAATGGAGAGAATTAAGAAGAAGGGGAACGGGGAAGATTGTGAACAGAGACAAAGGGAAGCAAGAAATCTGAGGAATATGGAAGAAGGGAAGTAAGGAAGAAATGGATTTGGGTAAGAAGGCGGCCAGGGAATATGAGAAATATTGAAGAATGGGAAAAGGGAATATGAGAATGGCAGAATGGGAGCAGGGGTAGAAGAGCAGCAAGGAGGGAAGAGGAGCCGCGGATGGTTGGCCTGGGAGGGAGGGAGGGAGGGAGCAATATTACTGAGATAGTATAGAAAACGATGGAGTCAAATACAATGTGAGATTAAACTAATTTTCCAAGACAATATTTCATTTTATCAGGGACAGGAAGCCTGTACCTAATTTGTCGTACCTAATAGCCAGAACGCACTACTTAACCTAGAGTGCAAGACCCGATTTGCCTAACAGGCAGTGATTTTCATTATTTAATAAAGAAATTCAAATTGGTTTTGTATTAGTTACTATTATTATTATATAATATTAAAATCAAGAATTACCGACATAGTTATGTTAGGTTACATTATGATTGCCCGAAACGCTATGCGTATTGTTGTTGTTTAAGATTCGCTACCTGGAACTAAAAGTTCAAAGTAGCACGGTCTATGGTGAGCCCGTGCTATGCGTACTAGTGGCTTTAGATAATGTATGTACTAGCTCTATCTATAAATCCAACATTATATATGTAACTCACCTTCTATGTATATACTTTTACCTGAATAAACATTTGAATTTGATAGATTAGGTTAGGTTAGATTTGATTATGTTTAAGCTCAAATATTAAGATATTTTAATATTGAGTTAAAACATTAGTTTTAACTCTAATTAAAAAAATATTTATTTAATTTTTTTTATTATATATATATATATATATATATATATATATATATATATATATATATATATATATATATATATATATATATATTAGTATATTTTGGTAGCAGTCTTTCCTGTAGACATATATTATTAAATATGACCGAAAAAGTAAGATTAATAATTCTAACACGAATTTTCTCGATCTTTCGTACATTCCTTTTCACTGTTGGTGGTAATTCAAAAATCAATTCTCCAAAATTCATTTTTATTTCTAGTCTGACGCGACACTTGAGCGCGTTTCGTAAAACTTACTACATTTTCAAAGACTTTAGTTTACACATACAGTGCTTTCCTAGAAAGCCTAGTGCTTTCTACAATCACTTCCATTCAATACCCATTGTTTCGTGTTCTGTCTTGTGTTGATGAATTTAATACCCTATTAAAACCACCTCACCCCATCCACCTCACTCAAATGTAGATATAAACAAATCGGAGATGTGTAAGTTCTATTCAGTTGTGTATGTGTAAACTAAAGTCTTTGAAAATGTAATAAGTTTTACGAAACGCGCTCAAGTGTCGCGTCAGACTAGAAATAAAAATGAATTTTGGAGAATTGATTTTTGAATTACCACCAACAGTGAAAATGAATGTACGAAAGATCGAGAAAATTCGTGTTAGAATTATTAATCTTACTTTTTCGGTCATATTTAATAATATATATATATATATATATATATATATATATATATATATATATATATATTATATATATATATATATATATATATATATATATATATATATATATATATATATATATATATATATATATTATATATATATATATATTATATATATATATATATATATATATATATATATATATATATATATATATATATATATATATATATATTATATATATATATATATATATATATATATTATATATATATATATTATATATATATATTATATATATATATATATATATATATATATATATATATATATATATATATATATATATATATATATATATATATATATATATAGTTCACGTCATCAGCCTAACCCCCCCCCATTATACTTGCAGGCGAATTATATCTAATATTATGCTATGGTTCACTATTATACTATCCTATATTATTACACCGCAGAACCTTCAAGCCTTTTATCATTAAACTTTCATATTAGAATATTCAATTTTTCCACTGGGGGTATTTGTGCTTTTTATCCGAATTTTGTTCGAGAGTATTGAGATAACCGGGTAAAAAATTCCCTATAATGCATACATTTTTTATGGAATGTTCCAATATACTTTGTATAACTAACACTTAAGGAGAATATTAACGCATATTCAAGATAAATTTGCTAATTTGTATGGACAATTTTAAGTTTTAAAGCAATCCATTAGCATAGGATACTGAAGCAGAACTCTAGAAAATATCACAAATATCAATTGCGTCTCCAAATGTTTTGTACAAGCCTATATCATCAAATATAACAGTTCAGAAGCCAATAAATTTAAATAGGAACACCATTGGAATATTTTTTCCCCTCGCAATGCACAGTACAAATTCATAAACTTGCAATACAGCTAAAACCAGCCTAGCATATTCATCCAACACAACACACCAACTAGATTACCTCTCAAAGACTCAACATACCAAAGGAATATAGAGGGGGGGGGGGATCTATTAATGGAGGTGAAGGGTGATACATCACACCAACGCCACGCTCGTCTTCGCTAGTTTTAATCTCACCCGAGCGTCAAGCGTCAGCAGAGAAATATCACCGGAGACGTGGAAGCTGACACCTCCTTTATCTCGGGGTTGTCAGAGGATGCCACCAACTGAGAAATATCATTAGTCGCTTGTGTCAGCTTATGCCTGCCTCTTTCCCTCGGCTTATTCTTGCAGCATTCTGTTCATTCTTTTGTATTTTTATTGTTTCTTTGAGTAAATGTGAGCTAGGCTTTTGGGAGTTCAGGTTTCATTATTCACTTGGTGCTTGCGTCTGTCAGTTCATGATTGCGTTAGTCAGTTCATGCTTGCATTTGTCCGTTCATGCTTGCGTCTGTGAGTTCATGTTTGCGTCTGTCAGTTCATGCTTGCGTCTGTCAGTTCATGCTTGCGTCTGTGAGTTCATGTTTGCGTCTGTGAGTTCATGTTTGCGTCTGTCAGTTCATGCTTGCGTTTGTCAGTTCGTGGTTGTATTTCAACGTATGCATGTGATGCTGAGAGACTGTGATAAAACAAAATGAGGCTAAAGCAGAGCAGTAAATAGGTACCTAGGAGTTAGACAGCTGCTACGGGCTGCTCCCTGGGGGTGTGTAACAAAAAGGAGACCGGACCGCGGGGATGCTAAGCCCCGAAATCACCTCAAGATAGTGAGACACGCAACAATAAGCAGAAGATTGACGCAAATTGTACATAAAAGACGTGAGAATAAACTTTTTTTTAACACAGGTACATTTGCATTTATGCAGCTGCTCTAGACTGTATGAAGGGTTACATAGTGCGTGTCAAAAGTGGACTCACGTACGCACGAGGGGAGGGGATTATCAGGAGAAAGCGCCAAGCCATTACGACTATATAGCACTGGGAAGGGGTCAAGATTAGGGTTTGGGATGAGACGGGGGGAAAGGAATGGTGTTCAACCACTTGCATGGTCGGGGATTGAACGCCGACCTGCATAAAGCGAGACCGTCTCTCTACCCTCCAGCCCAAGTGGTTGGGTTACGCATGCACGAGCTGAAAGACAAAATGCTTAAGTTAAGCTGAAAAAAGATAAATGATGTCTGGCTTTAGCTAACTTAATTCAGGTCATACGTTCTATCAACTTAAGCATTTCGTCTTTCAGCCCGTGCATGCGTCTCTCCTCTTTTGTTTGCGACATTATGTTGACATCTTTAATTAAGTCATACACTAATTTTTCAGGTCATTCTTGAGTACTTCTTGCGTCATTCTTCTGCTTACCGTTACATGACTCAGTTTGCCCTTATATTCTTTTCTCATTTTGTCCACATAAATCCTTATTTTATAATTGCCTGAGACTTGGGAGTTTGTCAGCTTATTCCTACATCCCATTCCTTCGGTGTATCCTTGATTTTTAAATGTAATATTATCCTTTACGTCTTGGCTCATTTCGCCTCAGAAACTGTCTGTCTGTCTGTGTCGCTCTCTCTCACCCGCATCTAACCATACCGTTCATAAGCGCATCAAGTAGGGGAATTTTCGAAAAACAAAACTAGTGAAGATGAATGAGTCAGCGTTTACGCATGATTAAATGGAGTCGTCAGAATGACAGATATTCAAGAGGCGTAATTACTGAACTGATAGATTTGCAGCCGGGCCTTGCGCTTATCCTGAAATATGGGGGTAATTACCTGGGCGACAGAGCAGGTGTAATGAATGAAGACAGGTACCATCTTGGGATTCCACTGGTGCCTGGAATGTGTTAGGGAGGTATTCGAATAGAGAGAATCAAGTCAATTTACGATTTATTTTTGAGTCATTTTACCGCATAGCAACATTTATTATGCGTGGGCATATAAATATAAATGTCTTTCCAACACCCTCCCCCACTCTCTGATCGGGAGGGCAGTACAGGGATGGGAGGGAGTGCAAAGCCGGTTGGAGGTGGGTGGGATATGTACTGTACACACTTAGGTCAACTTGAATGGGTAATTACGCAAAAAGAAAGAAAGAGAGAGAGAGAGAGAGAGAGAGAGAGAGAGAGAGAGAGAGAGAGAGAGAGAGAGAGAGAGAGAGAGAGAGAGAGAGAGAGAGAGAGAGAGAGAGAAGAGAGAATTTCCCAAGGGAACTAATTTCCTGAGCTGTAAAACCAAGCAGTGAAGCACTAATGAGCGAGCGGCTAGAGAAAGGCGATAAATATTAACTCACTAGCGCTTAAGAACAGTAAATATTGATCCAACAGGTGGGCAAGTATTACTTAGATTACATACACCTTCGGCATTCAGTATAATGTGAACCAATTACATACACGCTTTATCATACCAACAAAGATGAAAAAATTCTGCACAACATTAATAAATTTATTCAGATCGAGTTTTTTCTTTGGCAGGATGCCATAAATAAAAATAACGCGCAGTAAAGCACAGTGCATTAAGTAATTGATAAAAATACAGGAAAAGCGAAGAGAAGCTTATCAACTAATGCATCCACTAAACACAAGATTATAACACCCACTGGGGGTGCTATTATGACTTTAAATCGCTACCCTGCACTGGGGGGGACGCAAATGTTATTACCAAGTTGGAGTGTGAAGCCGTGCCCAGCTGTAGCAGCGTAATAACGGCGGGTATAAAGGGGAGTGGCAGGTGCATTAGTAGGGTAAGGAGAATCAAATGCATTGGTAATGGTGGTACTGGTAGTGGTTGCATGGGGTGACTGCGGTGGGGGTTTTGGAGGTAATGGTTGTGAGGGAGAGTTTGGGGGGAAGGGGCGGACTTCCGGTAGTGGGTGGTGGCTTTTCAAGAGGGAGCGGGGGAGAAGTTTGTTGTTTTGGTTTTGCTAACAATGTTGGCAGTATTAACGACAGTGGTGGTAATAGTGGTGACGCTGCCTGTAATATTACTGATAGTATTGGTGGTGATAATGGTGCAAGTTATGGTAGTGACTGTGAAGATAAAGTTGCTAGGGGTGGTAATAGGAGCATCGATGGTAACGGTTATCGCAGTGGTGGGTGGGCTAGGCTGGAAGAGACGGTTGAGGTTACAATAGGATGATCTAACGTCTTATTTCAGAGTTGTGGTAGTAAACAGAATTGGTACCTACAAGGATTTGTGTTAATAGTACAGTTATATGTAGCTGCCAAAGTAGAGACACTGTTGCTTATGCCAATTATTATTAAGCTATTGATTACGTAGTACAGCTTAGCATTCTCATAGCCCACTCACCTGGATGTAAGCATGTGTAACCTAACCTCTCTTCTAACCGTTAAAGCATCCTAGCTATCTTGTCTGTTGAGCTTTTAGAATTCTCAGTGGATTCAGAGACTGGCTGCACTTGGCAACAGTGTTTTGAGCTGGGAATAATTCTCATATAAGAATTTCCAAACTTCATTCACGAACAGGGGCGGATTATTTTGAAACACAAGGTTGAACTTGGCCTGTGCTCTCACGAGTATCAGATTGATAGGCAAGAAAATGTCCATCCTTTGTATTTAGGAGCATTATTTTGAAAGGAGCATTTTTGTTTTTTGCATTGCTTGAATGCAACCAGACACGAGCAAAGAACATCGATAGTGTGCTTACAATTAAATGTTGACATATGAGGTGTCTACATGGTAGCTCTCACGGAGCCCTATTCAAGTGTGTATCATGTTACCAAGTGAATAGGAGCATGGGGATTCACCAATAGGGTTATACAACCATGCCAAAACTCTGTTGGGTTTTAAAATGGAACTGGAAAAGATCATTAGAACAAATGTGGGACCTTTAACAAACCGCCGGCTTCCTGTCCTCATCGAGGCCTAGTATTAGTGGCCCTCATCCTTCATCGGCAGGTTCAGTCTTCAACGGTTTGGAATAAGTAAAGACAAGAGGCTTACTGCTGTCGCTAAGTGAGTTATCTTTTTTGAACTGTAAAGATGTTATACCTCAAGTTATGTTTTATTCCTATTGCATTTTATGTTCAGAGCAGACGATGCTGATCGTCCGTATTTGGCGCTACTATCTCATGGCAGTCACAAGGTCCATCTTGATAAACCTCATGACACTTACCGAGCTCACCAAGTCTAGTCATGTAAACTCTAATTTCTTTAAAATTGTCAATATCAAGTAATGACTTTATGTCCAGCTCCAACAAACATTACTCATAAACACACATGTGTCACGATACTAGGCTATACTAATACCCACAAAAAGCAAACATTCTTCTATCTGATATTCGACGGTTTAAAGTATCAAAGCAAACTTTCCTTCTATCAGTGTGTTCTTTTACGGTCAATACCTATGGATCAGGCCAATTTTACGTTGAAATGTTACGTGTTACGTAACACTATGACCAAAGTTTTGTAATTATAATGGGGGGGGGGTGTTTATCTTCACTAATATTAGTGAATCTATTTACCTATTCGAAGCTGAGAGATTGTCAGCTGTTTTAGCACTTGAAAACCCACTATCCAAAACAGATACTGGAAATATTGTAAAATCCACTGTAAACGAAATGATTTGTGCGCAGAGCAGATCTTTAAGTCTTATTTGTATGGATACCACCTCACAAAAATGTTGTTTAACATGAGGCTACGGACAAGGTAGCTAAATCTGCAAGTAATAAACCTGAAATTGACTTGGAATGTCTGCTATCAAAAGTCCACTATTTCAGGAAATTATGACTGACAGAAAGCAAACGCTGACACATAAAATGCAGAAAGGACTATAGTAGTATAATTATTATAGGTTTAGAACCGCGAACTACGAACAGCGCAAAAAACAAAACAAAATATATATTAAACAGTGTGACATTACTGCTGCTAGCATTTGGTTGGGATGTCAATATGACAATATATTTATGACAAGTGGCAGCATATAATAAGTGAAATAGTTTGAGCTCTGTAACTACTTCATACAACACGAACATTTTAAGATATACTTATGCTCTACCCAGAGTTTGCTAGTGCAGGCTAGTAGGCTAAACTTCCATCTCATGTTTTCTACTGATTCCATGTATGAATAAACATCCTGTGAAATGGAGATATTAGATGAACTCATAGCTAGCTAGCTATTAATGTATACTCTGTAATCCTTCATATCGAATTGGGTAGCAGCACAATTGCTGCGTTGATAATATTATCAATTATTAACTGTAATAATATACTGTTATTAAAGTTAATAATAACTACCCTGCAATTGATAATATTACAATTGCTAATCTTGTTTAAACAAAATAGATAGTTGCCAGAGGTTCTACTGGTCATAGAGCAAGGATGCACAGTACCGCTTTCGCTCTCATTGATCTTGTTGAATCATAACCGGAAAATTTTTGGCTATTTTGGAATTCTCTAGCTGCACTAATGTACTGATTATTTTCATAGCCATGAAAAACAAACTTCTGTATGTACTCTATAAATGTATGTTTGTAATACTGCAGTTTCTGTGTACAGTTTAAATAGCTGTAAAGTTGAAAAACAGGAAAGTTCGGTGACGTGCAGTTAAATAGCAAGAAATTAAAAAAATTATCTGTCGACGTTGGCTCGAGATTTTCCCTACCATGCAGGCCGCGGAACTCCTATAGCTTCCCGTCTTGCAACTAGGCCCTCGTGTTGCTAAGGTCTAGCATTTGAATTATTTACTTGTCAGGGAGTTATGAGTGGTTCAGAGGATTTAACTTAGTGCAAAAATACAATGTAAACTGCGTTAACCTTAATAAAAATAGGTGTGGAGCACTAATGATATAGTCAATGTATACAAGTTTCAAATTCTCTTTGTATTGTGACGCGGTCGAAGCTAGACGCCATTTGGAGTCGTACAGCTCTCTGGAGGCGGACATACTAGACTTACACGCAGAATATTCAAGTTTGTAAATTTATTTTATTGTTTTAGTTACTTGCCGTCTACCATTAAGCGCCTTATCATTCCTAGACTAATACATGACTATTTTAGCTTAGGAGAAACTTGATTTAAACATTTAACTGTTAGCCTTTATGTGCTCTGGCTGTGAGTCTCGCTGCTCGTAATTTCCGTGTATTTGTTTATGACCACTGAAATATTTATATGTAATCAGAGGAGTGTTCTAATTGAGAAGGATACTTTACCCGAACTTAGGGTCCAGTGTTTCTGCTTACGGAAAAATAGCCTTATTTTCAGAGTATCAAATAGCGTATTGAGGGTCACCCTCTGCTCCTCAACTGGCTGGCCCTTCCTCGAGTATTTTTGTCATTGATTCTTGCTTTGACAAGCAGAATGTGTTCGCTTACGACCTTTATTATTATCATTGTGATTCCTTTTTTTTGTAGGTCTGTTACTTACAAGGAGCGCAAGTGTGTACACCGAGCACTCGTCTCTGCTTAGGATAGCATCTTGCCCGATAGCAAGATGCCTTACGTGGTTTGAAATATTAATTCAAAAGGTCTACTATGTATTCCCAAAATTTATAATTCATATTACATTCTTGTAAAGCCACTAGTACCCCAACGTTTCGGGCAGGTCCTTAATCTAAGAAAATTTTAAGTAGGTAAATACTTGCAAAATTTATAAAAATGATAACAGTTACATAGCAAGAAAAAATAAAAGATAAGAGAAAAATTGTAGGTATATTAAAGCACATAGGTAGCTCAGATTGATTGCAATGACAGCTTGAATGGTAGTTTAACAAAAATTAGTAAGCACAATACAGCATATGGCTAGCACATAAAAGACAGCAATGAACACAATGATAAAGTTGTTTTGATTAAGTACATAAAGATTGGAAGATTGGATAGCACTAGATACAGAGCAAATTTAAAGTTCAGTGTAGGAAACTACGAAGATGAAATTAGGTACTTTTTGTTTTTAAATGAGGCAAAAGTTTGACAGCTTTTCAATTCACTAGGGAGTGAGTTCCATAGACTAGGTCCCTTAATTTGCATAGTGTGTTAACACAGATTAAGTTTGACCCTGGGGATATCAAAGAGATATTTATTTCTGGTGTGGTGATAATGGGTCCTATTACATCTGTCCAGGGCGAGTTTCAGAGCATGGTTTGCATTTAAGAACAAGGTTTTGTAAATGTAGTTGACACATGAGAATGTGTGGAGGGAGTTTTATGCAAATGCAGTTAGCAAGTATGTGTAAAGGAGTACTGGTTTCTCTAATTATTTTTTAGAGAGGAACTATAACTGATAGTCGTGATATGGTTTCGTTAGTAATATCGAAACATTTGCATTTCACATTGTACATGGAATATTACATGTAACTTACAATAATCTCTTGTGAACGGATTCAGTTGATAAACACTTGACTGGATGGTGTAGACCAGTGTTTCTGGTCGTCATCTGCACTCTGGATTGTTGATGCTTGACCGCCAGGTGCACTCTGTATTGTTGAAGCTTGATCGCCAGATGCACTGTATTGTTGAAGCTTGACCGCCAGATGCACTGTATTGTTGAAGCTTGACCGCCAGATGCACTGTATTGTTACTGCTTGACCGTCAGGTGCACTGTATTGTTACTGCTTGACCGCCAGGTGCACTCTGTATTGTTGATGCTTGACCGTCAGGTGCACTGTATTGTTACTGCTTGACCGCCAGGTGCACTCTGTACTATTGCTGCTTGACCGTCAAGTGCACTCTGTACTATTGCTGCTTGACCGTCAAGTGCACTCTGTACTATTGCTGCTTGACCGTCAGGTGCACTCTGTACTATTGCTGCTTGACCGTCAAGTGCACTCTGTACTATTGCTGCTTGACCGTCAAGTGCACTCTGTACTATTGCTGCTTGACCGTCAGGTGCACTCTGTACTATTGCTGCTTGACCGTCAAGTGCACTCTGTACTATTGCTGCTTGACCGTCAGGTGCACTCTGTACTATTGCTGCTTGACCGTCAAGTGCACTCTGTACTATTGCTGCTTGACCGTCAAGTGCACTCTGTACTATTGCTGCTTGACCGCCAAGTGCACTCTGTACTATTGCTGCTTGACCGTCAAGTGCACTCTGTACTATTGCTGCTTGACCGTCAAGTGCACTCTGTACTATTGCTGCTTGACCGTCAAGTGCACTCTGTACTATTGCTGCTTGACCGTCAGGTGCACTCTGTATTGTTGCAGCTTGACCACCAGGTGCAATAACGCCGCCTCCACCGCATCTCAATTTCCCAACGGGGGTAAAAATTGCCAAACTTCATTCACGAACAGGGGAGGATCTACTTTGAAACTAATGAAGCTAAAGAAGCTTCAGGGCCCCCTAATCCCGGAGTGGCCGCAGAAGCCACAGTAGTCCACATTGCATACAAATTTTGGGTCTACTTCTCAGATTTAAAAAAAATCAGAGATGTGGTTAAATAACAAAAAACTGGTGATCTGTCGTGAAAGAACCCCACTGAAGAAGATGACAGTGGTTAGCCGGACCTGGGGCTAGATTCACGAAGAAGTTGCGCAAACACTTATGAACCTGTACATCTTTTCTCAATCTTTGGCGGCTTCATTTACAATTATTTAACAGTTAATGAGCTCCGAAGCACCAGGAGGCTGTTTATAACACTAACAATAGTTGATTGGCAAGTGTTCATGCTTGTAAACTTTTTAATAAATGTAACCAAAGCCATCGAAGATTGAGGAAAGATGTACACGTTCGTAAGTACTTGCGTAACTGCTTCGTGAATCTAGGCCCTGGTCGCTGGTTGCCAAGGGAGCCCCAATAACAGCTTCAGGACCTCACAAATTGTACGTCTCCTTCTCTTGAATTACGAATTGTTTTGAGTTCCTCTTGGATAGCATGTGTAATTGTTCACTGGGAATATTGCCCCACACAAACCACGTATTACTATATATATCATCTATTAGTTTATTACAGTATACCACAGGTACCATATATATTTCATATATTATCAATACCATATATCACCAACAATAGGTTATATGGTTAGGCTAGCACTCGGGCGTATTATGAAGACACGGATAGGTTTGAATCCTTATAGAACTCTCATCAGTTCATGAGTTATTTTAGTGAAAATTGTGCATATTTATTAGTTCCTTCTATTTAAACACCAGTATTATCGCACAAATAATCTCCAAGAAGGCGGGCCCTCACTTGCCAGCTCTGGCTCTCAAAAATATTGAGATATATAAACTTAAAAATTGAGATGGCGCAATAAAACTTTTATGCATTATTTTACATCGCAAGACTTTACTGCCAATATCCCGTTGCTAACAACGTATGCGTGCATTCACCTGATAACGTTTTCAGGGTCGAGTGATAACTCCTAAGTCCCGTGCCGCTTATTGTTGGTTGATTAGTGCAATATTTCCCAACCCTTCTGTGTCTTATCACATCGTCCTTTCACGCTGTTTATTAAATTATCTTCCATTTCTCCAGAAATTTTATGTTTCTTCTCAGGGTTCCAAACATACCATCCACCACTACTATTATCACAAAACCTCTCTCACTACTACTACTACCACCTCCAACCACCACTCAAGACTGCACCATTTGGTCACCATTTGGTCCGGGAGACATCTCCCGTCACGCAGGGTGCAGTTGCGCCTCCACAGATCTCCAGTATCATCTTTTGATACTGGTAATGGCTCAAAAGGGCCACCATTTACGGGCTATTCATGCCCGTGCCACCGCTTGGGTGGCTTAATCTTCATCAATCAAACTCAACACCGCATTTACCACCACCTCCATTACCACTGACGATATCACCCACTATTTTAAGTGACCGGACTGGACACAATGGTTGCTGCAGTTGGTGTCAAACATATACAAAAAATTCCTGAATCCTGGGGGGGTCTAACAGCTGAGTGGACAGCGCTTCGGATTCGAAGTCCTAAGGTTCGGGGTTCGATCCCCGGTGGAGTCGGAAACAATGGGCAGAATTTCTTTCACTCTGATGCCCCTGTTACCTAGCAGTAAATAGGTACCTGGGAGTTAGACAGTTGTACGGGCTGCGTCCTGGATTGGGGGGGGGGTAACAAAAAGAGGCCTGGTGAAGAAAAAAGACCGGGCCGCGGTGACGCTCAGCCCCGAAATGATCTGAAGATAATCTCTCAAGAAGATTCTAACTGAAAGATGGAACTTTATAAACACGGAGATAGTAAATTGACAGCTATTAATGGAACTGGTTTGAGTTCCATTATCCATTTGTAACCATTATCATAAAGAGTTTGAGTCCTATATCAAAAGGTGACTATCCTAGTCTAAAATATAAATGAAATTAATTGTATCAATTTTACAAGGTAAAATTTTTTTTAAACGCAGGTGGTTGCAGGAGCAGACGGGTTCTGACTCCTGTTAACAAGCTGAAAGCTTTCAGTTCTCATATCTCACGGTAACACTTACCCTAAACGTTTTTCCCTGGAACAAGTTCCGCTAATTAGATAACAACCAGGTACAGTACTCATTTACTGCTGGGTGAACAAAAGCGAGCAGTTCAGAATTGGCACAATAACTATTCTTGGTGCATGTTTGTAGTATCCGTGACTGTAATGGAATTTGTGTCAACTTGCTGGTGGTCACTTAAGAACTGGGAGAATCTGAAATTATCCTTAAATTTATAGAAGAATGTCACCGGATGTTCTAAAAACATTCCACCGTGTACAATTCGTGTCTTACAACATGGCGAGACACCCATAAGCATTTGGTAACTTATATACCTACTTCTCATTTAAAATTACTAGTATATCCTGTTGTATCGTAATAATAATTTAAACCAATTTCCCAACCTGAATTGTCACTATGAACAGGATGAAGTCACTAATAATTGGTGTAAAATATTAGATTTACCCCTACCATGTGCAGGCGATGAGTCACACAATAACGTGGCTAAAGTAAATTGACCAGACCACACACTAGAAGGTGAAGGGACGACGACGACGTTTCGGTCCGTCCTAGACCATTCTCAAGTCAATTGTGAATGGTCCAGGACGGACCGAAACGTCGTCGTCCCTTCACCTTCTAGTGTGTGGTCTGGTCTACCCCTACCATTGTCTTTATGTCCTCTAGTGGGGGGAGGGGTTGAAAGAGTGAGTAACACAACTCCTACCAAGCCAAAGTGGACAGGCCACTACACTTTTCACCCCACTCATACTTCATCCTTATCCTATTTCTTGATTTAGCATCCTCATCTCTTATCCTCTTTCCCCCACCCACCCTTACCAAACCCTATTTCGTCATCGAACTGAACTGAAGTGTGAGTGTATGCGTGTAATTACCTGTGTAGTGACTGATGAGAGCTAGGCTCGTGGTATCCCGTCTTTCCAGCACTCTTTGTCATATGAGGATTTGAAACTACTAACAGTTTTGGCATCCGCTATCTTCTCACTTGTGCCAACTGTCTACTAGTCTGTTTGCAAAAGAGAATTTTCTAACGGTTCTTTCGGCAGCCTTGTTTCCTTAGCTTGAGTCTATAGCCTTTTGTTCTTGAAGTAGCAGCCTTTTGTTCTTGAAGTAGCAGCCTTTTGTTCTTGAAGTAGCAGCCTTTTGTTCTTGAAGTAGCAGCCTTTTGTTCTTGAAGTAGCAGCCTTTTGTTCTTGAAGTAGCAGCCTTTTGTTCTTGAAGTAGCAGCCTTTTGTTCTTGAAGTAGCAGCCTTTTGTTCTTGAAGTAGCAGCCTTTTGTTCTTGAAGTAGCAGCCTTTTGTTCTTGAAGTAGCAGCCTTTTGTTCTTGAAGTAGCAGCCTTTTGTTCTTGAAGTAGCAGCCTTTTGTTCTTGAAGTAGCAGCCTTTTGTTCTTGAAGTAGCAGCCTTTTGTTCTTGAAGTAGCAGCCTTTTGTTCTTGAAGTAGCAGCCTTTTGTTCTTGAAGTAGCAGCCTTTTGTTCTTGAAGTAGCAGCCTTTTGTTCTTGAAGTAGCAGCCTTTTGTTCTTGAAGTAGCAGCCTTTTGTTCTTGAAGTAGCAGCCTTTTGTTCTTGAAGTAGCAGCCTTTTGTTCTTGAAGTAGCAGCCTTTTGTTCTTGAAGTAGCAGGTATCAGGAAATCTTTTTTTAATTTTGTCGATTCCTATTATTATTTAGGTCGTAGTTATCATATCGACTCTTTTTTTTCTATTAGGTTTGATACATCGAACACCTCTAGCCACTCACTCCTTGTAGCTCTTGTTCAGTTCCGGACAATGGAATTTAATAGCTTTTCAATAAATTCCATATGCCAAGTGTTGCTCCATATATTTTTTCGAAGTTCATCTTAAAGGGCACGACACACTAAACAGAGGTGCACATTATACAATACTAGCCAGAAGCGATGGTTGTACCACTAACGAGAGGTGCTAATTGAACCACAATAATCAGAAGCGGTGGTTGTACCACAATAACCAGGGGTTCTGATTTTACCACACTAAACAGAGGCGATGTTTGTACCACATGAACTAGAAGCGCAGATTATACCACACTATAACCAGAGGTGCTGATTGTACCGCACGAGCCAGAGGCGCTGATTGTACCGCACGAGCCAGAGGCGCTGATTGTACCACACGAGCCAGAGGCGCTGATTGTACCACACGAGCCAGAGGCGCTGATTGTACCACACGAGCCAGAGGCGCTGATTGTACCACACGAGCCAGAGGCGCTGATTGTACCACACGAGCCAGAGGCGCTGATTGTACCACACGAGCCAGAGGCGCTGATTGTACCACACGAGCCAGAGGCGCTGATTGTACCACACGAGCCAGAGGCGCTGATTGTACCACACGAGCCAGAGGCGCTGATTGTACCACACGAGCCAGAGGCGCTGATTGTACCACACGAGCCAGAGGCGCTGATTGTACCACACGAGGCAGAGGTGCTGATTGTACCACACGAGCCAGAGGCGCTGATTGTACCACACGAGCCAGAGGCGCTGATTGTACCACACGAGCCAGAGGCGCTGATTGTACCACACGAGCCAGAGGCGCTGATTGTACCACACGAGCCAGAGGCGCTGATTGTACCACACGAGCCAGAGGCGCTGATTGTACCACACGAGCCAGAGGCGCTGATTGTACCACACGAGCCAGAGGCGCTGATTGTACCACACGAGCCAGAGGCGCTGATTGCATCATAGGATTCCAACTACGACCTGCCCTCTTCCCCAAGAATCTACTTCCCTCACCTGCGCACGGCCCTGACACCCCTATTACCGGCTGGACGCGCTGCCTGATTGAGTTAGCAGTAAGACATTCTCTCCATTTCTCCAAGACTTATATCACCGAATATAAAGGATCCAAGGCTAATGTCATGATAATGATTTTGAAGGTCGTGAAGGAAGATGGAATAAAAAAGAAAAGAATTTAGTGATGTAGAGATGTACAAAGGAGTTTTAAATTGCTAGAGTAATTGTGTTGTCATGATAAAGGTTACTCACAGGGTCATGGAACTAGAACACCTTAAATACACACGCGCGGGCACACACACATTCCCCCTCTTTCTTCCCTTCCCTTCCTCCGACCTCGCATCTATTCCCACATCACTTTCCCCTATTCCCTGCTCTGGAAACCCTTAGCGCCACGGCTACCAGCATCAGGGAACGCGCTAATGAGCGACTCATCTCGCCAGCGAATGAATCTCTACAAAACTTGTTAGGCTTTATGGTTGCCGCGCCGTCTTTAATCAGCGTCTGGGCTCCTGCAATCCTCCTCCCACCTTGTTTACACCTCGGGGGGAGACAGCAATGGTGAGGAGGGAAGAAAAAGGAGGTTGATGTTCGTATCTCTTGTTATCCTCAAGCTTCTATGTACCGGTGCCTCAAGTTTGTACGTCCCGGTGCCTCAGTATTTAAGTTAAATTTGTGTAATAGATTTTATAAATTTAATTTAAAGGACAAATTGTTTATATTTAGTAATAACCATATATATATATATATATATATATATATATATATATATATATATATTATATATATATATATATATATATATATATATATATATATATATATATATATATATGACTAAAAACTCACTCAGAAAAAAGAACTGAACTGAGTCTCATATAGTATATGTTTTTATTAAGGCCTGTCGGCCGTCTATCACTCCATCATAGGAGGACGTAATGTATGGGGGGTTTGATAGGGCTGGTAAGAGCCCGACTTTGGTTAGAAGACACATAAAATGCTTTTTTTTCTCTCTCCGAGTCTCATATAGTCCTGGGGACCATTCAGGCTTGTTCGCATATATATATATATATATATATATATATATATATATATATATATATATATATATATATATATATATATATATATGTATATCACGAAAATAAACACGTGATTTAAAAATGTGACAATGTCAGACCACGGAGGAAAAATGAAACAGGAATTTCCTTAAGTACTTTCGTATATTAATACATCTTCAGAAGGAGTCTATATATATATATATATATATATATATATATATATATATATATATATATATATATATATATATATATATATATATATATATAATCTTCATTAATCAATCATCTTTTAAGGCACATGTTCTAGATACTTGAGAGCAGTAGTTCCCAAACTCTCTACGGTCATTACCACTTTTTCACATTGTCCTTACTAATGGTCTCCTACACTCGGCAAAAGGGTCTCTGGTATCAATCTGTACACTGCTTCAACTTGTGGTCCCCTACACATTACAAAATGGCCCCCAGGGGGCCCATGAACCTCAGTTTGGGTGTTTTAGGGCCTAAGCCGAGCGGCAGTGTTTTTTAAACTTGAGTAAACAAATTTTTGTTCTGCACTGTAATCCTTCATACAGAATAGGGTAGCAACTTCTTGCTGCCCCATTCTATATAAAGGATTCCAGCGTAGAACAAAAAATTAGCCTAGTTCAACTAATATCTCCATCTCACAACATGGTTAGTTATACATGGAATCAAGAGAAAACACGAAACGCAAGTACTAGTATGCACTAGCGAACACCGAGTACAGCACAAGAATATCTTCAAATATTATCTAGTATGAACTTCAAAAGCGTTCAAAGTATTTCATACCATTTAGTGTGAAATCATTGATATGAACATTCACAGATTGTGCCCAAGCTCTTGTTCACAGTTGGAATGCTCACCACTGGGTAATTAGCGTTTATTATTATGCATCTAGGAGCTTCAAGAATTATCCTCGTAGCGTTATTTTGAATTTTCTCTAATGCTTTCACAGCCTTGTGCTGGGAAGTTATAAGGTGCAAGGCATGGTAGAAAATCTGGCCCTAATGCATATCAGTGTAGAACATTCAAGCATATTTAATATTAATACCAATGTGCTCTCTAGCAAGTGTTTTCAGTGGTTTTAGTCTTTCTTTAAGCCTAAGCTGTAGTTCGTTTACAATGTCGCCTAACGTCTGCGAACAATTTTATTGGACACGTCATCCATCTTCTCTGGTTAATTTATTAAAATGTTAGTGACATCTTGTGAACGTTGACACTAAAAGCAATTAAAAACATTTAAACTTACAAAGTTGCGTATTTTGTTAATGTTAGCCTACACTTTATTGACACGAGTACACTTTTTTGTCCAGACAAATTGATTAAAAACTCCCTTAATATGCTAAGTTAAAAGTTCCAAATAATTCAACTTCAGGTAGAGGTATACAACGTTACTTCAAACTAACACCTGAACGAACCGAGATGCCCTAAACCACTCCATGAGGAATTAGCGCACGCAAGCCTAGACAAATATATTGAATAAATAAATATTCAGTAGTCATTTAATGATCCATTTATTGCATCAATACTTATTACTTATCCTTGAAAAATATTTACATCTATTTTAACGTAACGAGCGAGTTTTAAGTGTTAATTTCTTAACTTGTGCGTTAAATTTCTGGGTTGCTTGGCCGGTACTCCGCACCTGGGGGTGGGAGTCTATTCCTCTTGGGGTTTGTTCTTCTCTTCAGATTTAGGAGAACATTGATAATGTGCGTTAGAGAAGGTCTATCGGTGGGGCATCGGCTGCTTGCTTTCTCTGCCAGCCTCTCCAGCTCTGGATACTTACCTTTCATCGACCTGTGTACAGTACTATGTATTAGATTGCCAAGAGAGTAAACGTCTACAGCTCTCGTACACACTGCACCGTATTTTAACATCTCGGGCGCTATCCAGGGAAAATTCGAGTTTGTTTCCCCTTCAATCCCAGCGGTAACTTGGCCAAGGCGCTTGGCGATGCCGTAGTCAATTATGGAAACTTCTGGCCATTTACCTAATTTTCCCTGGCGAATTACTACGTTTTCGTCTTTAAGGTCATTATGGATGATCATCTTGCTGTGCACCTCTGCAAGGGCCTGAGCGAGCTGCAAGATCATCCTAATACACCCGTGGTCAGTCTTTACCAAACTGCGTAAGTTCTGGAACGTACAAGAGCCGCAGTACGATATAACCAGTGCCTGGGGATCGAGGCACTTGCCGTACAAGATAGGAGCGCCCCCCAGCTCCCGCCAGATGCAAGAGCACCTTCCCTTCTTCTGCTAACTCTGCTGGCGAAGTGTCAGCGTTGCCTACCTTGACACACCGCCATGTATCCTCATCAATCACGAGATACACTGTGCCAGAGATGCCCGAGCCCAACTTTCTAGAAACTTTTAATAAGTTGTGCACCCATGTCCTGAGTATACTCCTGTACCTCTATGTTCTCCATATTGAGTTATTTTCTTCCTTATGCACACGAGTTATCTATCAATTTAACTAAACTAAATATAAGGCAGCTGAATACCTCTAATTTTTTACTAACAGCAAAATGTCAAGGTCGTCTGCCAGTACAAGAGTTCCTTAATGTAAGAAACGAGTTTCGGCAACCTTTATCAAAGGTTGCTGGTAAAGGTATCGTGTCAAAGCAAAAAACCGTTTGCCAGAGTAAAACTTAAGCACGGCTCTAATCTCAAAATTCATACATTTGTAGTGACATTATATAATCTAAAATACTGCATGCAACTTCATGTTAATGAAAGTACAGCTTACGTTAAAAGGTTAATAAACTAATTAAAAACGTTAAATATGATATGGTGCGGTTACAGAAGAGTATGCTGAAGCTCTGAAGGAACATGAACAATAAAACATTGAGGAACACGACCAGTTGATTAATAATATCTTGGTTTCTTGTAGATGAACTGACCACGAATCTTCTTTATTAATTAGGTTAATTTACGCAGTGGCTCCTTGAAAACTTCCCAGAGCAACTTTCTCAGAATTTACAGATGGGAGTAATATACGCCGTCGCTTTCCTAACTCGTAGGGAATGTTATTGCCAAAGTTCACTCGAGTCCACGCATCACATTCCTCATTTCGATCAACAATCGCTAGTTCTGTCTTGCTTCAGCACGTGCGCCCTTTCTATAGCTGCTTATGGGTTTTCTTTGTCGTTTGAAGTTGTGTGCGTGTCACCTGCATCAACAACCTGGAACAAACAACCAGTTTACTAACTGTTGCGTTATCTCGTGACAGCTGTGCTACTTCCTCAACAAACCTCTATACTCATGACAAGTTTGGAGATTGATGTAATCAAGTCCAGCTTGTCGAGGATAATAAATCCTAAGAGTAAAAAGTAATCGGCAATAATTGCACAAGACTGCGAGTCAAAGGATAGGTGCATGTTATGAATGAAAACCTTTTAACTGTCTTGCAAGACAATGAAAAAACTATGGTAGAGATTAACAATGGCCAAAGAATTAAGTGCTGCCAATAATTCATTTCAATTGGTAACTGGTGTACGACCACAATTGTTTTTAGAATGTTATAAAATTAAAATAGGGATGTGCTTTACCGTTTCTAAAAAATAATGTTAACTAGTGTACCAAAACTATTTTCTTAGCTAAATTTTGGGATTCAGTTCCCAAGCCGAATAGGCCTCTAACTTTTTCTATTACCACCTACAGAAGGAGTATGAGGTGCATAATAAATTAGCCAAGTCCCAATCCTGACCCTTGCAGAGGAATCAGTCTCATGCAGTACCCAGGGCGAGGCGCCCTCCACAGCAGGAGGCATAATAAATCAACTAAACTAATAAACTTCACTGTGGCTGGAGAGCTGTAGTCTATGGGATGAACAGAACTGAACGAGAACAGCCCTTTGGTCTACCTCGACCTGCTGCAGAATATTAACGATTGTGAACCGAGGCTTCCCTTGCAAACAAGGTAACTATTAGGATCAAGGGAGATATACCAGTCGTGAAGCATTATGCTCGTGTGTGTTTACAGTAGTAATGTTCAAAACAAATGGTAACTACAGCATACGGCTGATCAAAGGTTCAAATGCCATTAGAGGGCTTTAAAAATGCAGAACTAAGCCTTGAGGATTCTTTGGTGCCCCGGCACCCCAAACGTGAGAATTTTGTTTACCTGTCATGTGTCATTGATCGTGTTACTGAATTACATTTTCTTATTGATATGAACATGCTTAGGCTAACTAACCCTTGCACAAAACCTTAACTTTTATTAAATGTCAACTGTTCTAAAAAAGAATTATTAAAAACTGAACTCTCTCATAATTTGTACAAGGGGGAGGCAATGCCACTTTCCTGGACCGTGAGAGGAAATTTCAAACCCTCCCTTTTCAAATCTTAATCCCTCCCTTACCAGTCAAGAAGCAAATTAAATTTCAGCCCAAACTTCATCTTTAGACAAAGCTCAACGCATTAAGCCATGTTGCTAATATCCACAGTATCAATACGGATTTTCCTCTCAAACAATATACAGTACACTATTGGTTTCCAACACCACCCGACCGGTGGTGTAGGTATGGTGTACTATACCGTTCTGGCGTAGCTGGAAGTGCAGTTGTCCTGACCATGGGCGATTGCTTATTTTGGGTAGCGAGTTTTGTACTTTTTTTTTTAGGATTTGATGTCCAAAGGGCTTGGAAAAGATGAGGGAGGAAGAAGGATTGGGAGATTAACTTATTGAAGATGATTTAGATGGAGAACAAGGAGGCTTGAAAGTTCGATGGCCTATCCACCATAGGTTGCCATGATGCTTTGATCTTGGAGCTTTGTTGATCTTTAATTCTTATTCCGCGGCAGGGGGCTAGTGTGACGGCTGGTGGTTGTCCTGGTTTAGGTGAGGTGCTCTTGTCTGGCTTGGAGGAGGCGTCTTCCCTATTCAGTTGGTGAACCTTTTCTTCTATTGACTGAGGTATTATATTCTATCATCGGGATAGGATCGCTTGAATAGTTTGGTAGTGGAGTTCCTTCCGGTTCGGCGATTTCGGCAGAGAACGGGTTGTGGCCGCCCAAAGTTGTACCTCGGGTCGTAGTACTCTTAACTTTAGGACGGAGGTCCTGTCTTCAAGACTTGACAGATTAACAAAGATCCTTTATCTGTAATTGCGCTCAACTATCAGTTTTAACGTGATCGTGTCTGAAGCAAGACATTTATAATTATAAATGTCTTGCAATTTAATTATAAATGATGGCAACTGACCACTTCATGCGGATTCTATTTCACATCAATTCCATCTCAGGTTGGCCTCAATGCACAAGAGCTGATGAGAATGAAAGGATCCGCTTCCAAAGGAGTCGACTATCCTACAATTATCTGTAAACAACTTTGTAAAAATACAAAACCAACAAACCTTGTGGATCTGAGGCAGTGAAATCTATACTAGCAAGTCCATCTATCATGCTATCTATCTATCACAAGTCTATCTATCACATGTGCGTCATTCAATATCAGATTAGATGTTACACTACTACTGCTCGGCTTAGACTTCGAGTATCTTTGAGAATTTGCATTAACTCTTTTTCGACCTGACGTCAGCAAAAATTATTCACACGTCATAAACGTCACGGATGAGAAGTGCGAAAAGAAACGCATTTAGACATTTCTAACAAGAAATGTGCTAATAATCAATTCTAAATTATGTGCTCCAGAAATTTTAATCAAATATTCCTAGTTTGCTAACCTTTGGTAGTAAATGCAATGAACTCTTTCCACCGTCACTCAACTATGGGGTGATGCGATTTGATTAAGCAAATCAAATTATGAAGCTTGCTCATCGCATATGCAAGTTGTTTACCTTGAGATTATACTCGTGGTCGTTCTTCAGCCCGTTAATAATAGTTAATATTAACTTAAAACTGTAACTAGCTTATCAAGACTAACTTGGCAAAACGAATTCTGAGCTTCACTTCTTGAGCCTATCAATCTTTGCCCACTACCGCCCACAGAATGGTTATGGGGATTCACTACCGCCCACATGAGGGGTATTGTGTCCACTACCGCACACATGAGGGGTATGGTGTCCACTACCGCACACATGAGGGGTATGGGGGATTCACTACCGCAAACATGAACAACTTCAGACACAATGGAGCAGGTTGTTGTTGTTCCATTACATGTCCATGAGTTCAGTGGGTGTGGCCAATACGCAACCTAGTAAGCTTTCCTGTCCATTATGGTGACAGGATGAAAGCCAAGGATAAAGTAGTTATAAAAAACCGGCACCAAATCGGGAAGATTATGTAGTTCAATTTTGACAGGATGTATGAGGGCACTGTCCCCATACAAGTCGATCTGCCAAAGATTCCTATAGCTATATTCCTTAAGTCGTATTCGAGATGTGACAACGTATATCAATCTATTTACTGTTACTTGCCCAATATAAATGTTTTGTTTGATATTTCATTGTGACGAATAATGGATCTGAGAGTTCCCGTTTGCATTATTCTTTCTTCGAATTCGTCTGCGAATTCTCGTCTAATGACGCTTATGGTTCTATTGATAACCCAAGATTACGTTCAAGGTTTATTTACTGCAGCAACATCACGTCTCTCTGCAATCCAACGCAAGAGGTGATCAACTTTTTTTTTTTTACTTTGAACCCCCTTAACTTTGCTTATATATCTGTCGTGCTTCGAAGACAAACACTTTACAATTTGGTTGCAAGGTATTTAATAGTGTTCAGGAAACCGCGTCTGAAATAATTTTTAAGCTCTCTACTGCAGTTCTAAATTTGTAGTGCTACCATGACGGCCAACAGTTCAACTTGCAAAGTGGATACCCAGTTACCGATTCATTCTTTTCATTGTTTCCATCAGGGTGATGAAAAATATAGCACTTTCCGCCCTCTGTGTAGTCTAATTTTTAAGCTTGTGGACTGCGTGTTCTGGTGAACCTAATTTTGAAACAATCGGAGTACGAGGGTTGTGAGTGATTACTTTCTTGGTGGGGTATACTGGTGTCAGGATGTCAAAAGCTATTATTTTTCATGATGGTAGACTAGGTAGAAAGCCAGATAAGGAATACCTCTCTGGGAAATGTTCCGAACACGAATGACCTCAGCGACGACGTCAACTAAATTAAGAGATATCGAGGATGTAATGAGGATAAGGTTCTTGGTCCCAGTCGCAACACGGGACGGGAGGATGACTGCAGATGATGACATTTTTGGAGACGTGAACATGGCAGCTAGACGGTCAAGGGGCCTCCTTAGAAGGGAACCTGAACACCGTGCGCGCGCCATGCAGTCTGGGTGCGATTAAAAGGTAATATTTTTAATCCAGTCAATTTATGTCCATGTTTGTAAGTCAGACTTTTAGCTACGTAGTGGGGCCAAACAAATCGTGGTATAGGTCGCAGTTAAGGGAAATTTGTGTCCCCGATCGAGAGGACGGCGCCAGACACCACCAGTAAGGAGGGGAGAGGGAGCAAAGTTGTAATGACTAAAGATGTTACTAGGTGACGAGGTATTCACCAATGGGACCTTGAGAGTCGTCACTCCCAAGGAAATGGTTGGGGAATGTCGAAGATGAGCACGTTGAATCAAAGAGTTATTTCTGGGCCCAGGCCCAACTTGACTGGGAATATGGAGCCTAATGTTACATATCTCAGTACGACTCTGGCAGGGATTGGGGGCGGGGCCGTCCCAAGAGCTGGGAAAGGGAGTTCGTTTACCATGTTTTTGTTTCTTAATGTATAGGCCCCTCAGCCAAGGGTTGCTTTCTACAAGGGGAGCGAGTACATTGTCTCTGAACACGTTATAAGCACCTGGAAGAACCGAGGACACTACAAACACCAGGGCGACGTGTCTGGAAAAAAGTTTACAGCCACCATCTCCCTAGTGGCCTGGACGGGTACCATGCACACCACCTGTACCAAGTATATACAACAGGCTCACCATAGCCAGGTGTTGTTTGGAACTTTTTGTTCAGAGTAGCTGAATCTAAATCATCGACGGAGACAGGAAGCTGGCGACTTGTCAATTGTCCGTCCCCATTGTTCAAGGATTTTTTTCAATTTGGAGTTTAAACAGGAATAATGACTTTGCATTTACGGCTTCAGCTGGTAGGTTGGACACGAGTTTATGGGTTTATACTATGAGTGGGAAAAGCATCCGTTTTCTGTCCTGCATTGTGGTTGGTCGAACTTTTGGATATTGCCCCTTGTACGCGTTATATTTGATTTAAAAGATCTGGATTAATTTTCTCCAACTTCGCTCAGTATTTTAAAGTCCCGGCATGAACCCTGTTGTGTGCAGGCGAGCCTCGCACCCCAGCCAGACGAAACCTGGAGTAGGGGGGGGGGGGTCCCAATGGTATCATGGTATCACAGTGGGTACGAGTTTATAGAGAAAATTAGCAACTATAATTTAGTTATCAGGCTGGTAGAAATTATTAATAAAATTTCACTACGTTAATTTTTTGCTTAATTCTGGGTTAGTTAAATTCAATTACATCTGTGTTCATAATTGTTAAGTGTTCGAACACATTTTGTACTTGGGAATATACTTCACTACTGTTCCTACTACCCTTATCCCCCCCCTCCCTCCCACCTGCTTAATCCCGAGAATACATTAACAATTCCAGCTGTGTCTACCAGCACGCCGCAGTACTGAATTAAATTTAAGCCTCTGTGTCCCTCCCATTTCATTTTAATGCACATCTCATACTGCATTGCTTTCTAAATTGTGCACTAGAGCAATTCTATTGCCCCGTCACACCAGTGGAACTAATCAGAACTGCAGCTGCCGGCGGCTTCACCCAATACCTTCAAAATACTCAAGTCTTCAGTTTAATTTATTATGCACCCCATACCCATCCTGTAAGCGATAGTGAAAGTGTTACAGACACACACAAAGGGCTTAGGAACCTCACAGTTTGTTTTACTAAGCAAGTTACAGCACTGGTGATCTAGTTACAGAGTTAACATGGGCATCGGGAGTACTCGGTGTATCAAACTTAGTGGTGGTAGTATTCTATCTTTCACTAAGTTACTGTGAACCCCGTACCTGTCCAGTAGGGGACAACTTAGGGTCACAATCATTATTTAACTTAAGCGCTTGACATTGGTGATTTAGTAACATTGTAATTTGCCTGTCATGCACCCCAGCACCCGTCCAGTACAGGCGGCAGTTTTTATTATTATTATTTTCTACTACGTGGCCACACATTTACAATGCTAACTAGCATATATACATTTTCTTCTGTCCTCCACAGACAGGGTGAAAGATTTGTTAAACATACAGTTCAGAGATTTATTAAACAACCACAGAAGATGATCGTAGTGCTTTTAAAATGTTAGGCTAAGCTACATACGTAAATACATAGATACAGAGATTTATGAATGCATTAATGTGAATTTATAATGGTGAAATGTAATTCTGATCAGCTTTATACTTTATACACATATTTGTCAAGTTCAAGTAAGTTTATTGAGACACGAAAAAAATACATCTCATAGGGATAGAGTAGCTTAGGCTATTTCTACCCCCCCAGGGGCCAGATTCACGAAGGTACTTACGAATGTTTTCCTTCTTAGCGCCTTCGTGGGTATTCAGGTAGCTACACTAAGTCGAAAAACCTTCCTAAGTTTGGTCCGGGATCTAAGTGTGGTTTCGACCACTCGTAGCTTTACGTAAACTGGATATAACTCAATTTTTCTCTACTACACAACACTGGGATCGATTTTAAGATTTTGGAACAAACAAAAGATTATATAAATTGAATCTCGTGAACCTCCGTGTTAGTTATATATGCATTCTCTGCTTGAAACTTTGAGTAAATATGTCTTATGATGTTAGAATTATTTTTATAATAGCAAGATATTATACCCATAGTTATTAAGTAAATAAACACTGGTGAACATGAAATATGAGAGAAGGTGATGAGCCCAGCCTGATGGGATCATTTACTATCACCAAATGCCCCTGTTCACCTAGTAGTAAGGGTGTACCTTATCTATACTTACTCATTTCTAATTTATTTAGTTTGGTTTTATTTTTAAATTAAATCTGGGTGAGACAAAATAAAAATATGCTGCACAAATGATGTTAGGTAAGGAGAAGGGTTAAAATGTCAAAAACTTTATTCATTGAATACTTAAAGCTATAATTATGACTATATGGACTATTAAAAAAGAGAGAGGGAAGTAGGGGTCGAAGACCTCTTCCTGTTGGGCGTGGAACAAGTAATTATCAAAAGAAGGCACTATGCCGGGAAGGCTATGTAGCAGTAAGGCAGTGAGGTGAGGCAGCTACTTATTTGAGAAATGCTTATTTTATTTACCTTACAAGCTGAGGCAACTTATTTTATTTGAGGAATACTCAGCTGATTCCTCTACATTTAGCATGGAACAAGTTTGTGTCCAAGACCTCTTCCTGTTACACAATTTGGTTGTGTGTAACCAAACTAGAAGTGCTCTACAAATCAAGGGACCCAGAATGTGGAATGACCTCCCGAATCATGTCAAAGGCTGTACCTCTCTCAACCAGTTTAAGAGTTAAACCAAGTACTACCTAATTAACTCCATGTAACCTAACTTACCCCCTAAATGTCAACCCATGTCTTGCTATTTTTTAAACAATGCTGTTCACCAACGTGTATAATTGCTGATTTGTGCTATGATACCCCGTTTTTGTATTTGTTATTCCTTCTTTCAACAATTTATACCTAATCCCAATTACTATTAAGTTTTAGTCCAAGTGTTTTTTCCCCCACACCTTGCCCGAAATGCTATGAGTATTAGTGGCTTTAGGTAGTGTATGTACTAGCTCTGTCTATAAATCCAACATTATGTTTGTAAATCAAGTGTATGTACTTTTCCTGAATAAAATTTATTTATTATTATTTATTTTTTAATCAGTAAGTATTAAAAGAAGGCACCAAGCTGGGAAGGCTATGTAACACCATTGTGTGTAACAATAAACCAAATTTTTTTTAACAAATAATGCACGTGTATGGTAAAACAAATCCTGTCAGCTGTAAAAATATTGATGCAGTTATTTAAATAAAATATAATGAAAGAAATATTACTGGTTTATTTTTATCCTATCTTTTTGTACTGTACAGTATATACAAGGAAGTGAAAAATTGAGACAATGCACAATTTAATGAATGATTAGCATGGATTAGCAGTTCAAAAGAAATATGACTTACATATCAACATGAGATCTTAATGATCCATGGTCAACATGATTTAATAAGGATAATACAGTATTTGTAATAATACAAACTATAATTTAAAATCTTTATTACTGATTTTTTTATTAAGAAGATTAGGTATACACAGCAATGTGCTGCTACCCTATTCTATATGGAATATTACACAGTGTAGATAAAAAACTAGCTATAAGTTTATCTAATACTCCCATCTCACAGGATGGTTAGACATACATGGAATCAATTTAGAAAATACCAGCCTCAATACAAAAAAACAAATCAACTCTGACTAAACAATTCTTCGCGATTTTCACAAGAGGTAAGCACTGAATCATGGAAACATTATATTATAATTACTCTTACCAGTTTCTACAAGACTCCTCTCAGACAATGTATTTTTTAACATGTTTAGGTATACACAGCAATGTGCTGCTTCCCTATTCTGTATAAAGGACCACACAGTGTACATCAAAAACCAGCCACAAGCTCATTCAACATCCTCAGCTCACAGGATGGCCAGTCATACATGTAATCAGGAGAGAACAAAATACTTAATGCTGATCTATTAGCTCCCACTGGCAAAATCTGGGTGCAGCACAAGAATATCTTCCAATATTCCTGAGTGTATGAAGTAATTACAGAGCTCAAAGTACCTCATACCATTTGGTATGAAGTCACTGATAACAGGGCAATCACAGATATAGTGTTGGAGAGTATGTTCTCTCAAGTAGGACTGAAAACAAATGTTTTTTTTCACCAAGAGGGCTATAAACCCATGGAACCGCCTACCCGCTGAAGCCGTAAATGCCAAATTCCAGCTAAAAAATATCATTAAGACAATTGGTGGGCCCTTTAACAAGCCGTCGGCTTTCTGTCCTCGTCGAGGCCACTAGATAGTTAGTGGCCCTTGGGTAAATTCAGTAAATATATACAATAATTGTCAGCGCATCTTCCGAGCAACAAGGACAGCTACACAGTATCTCTTAGAATTACGTAGGTAAACAACAAATGTAACATTGGTTTACTACAATGTCGGTGCTGGCTGTAGAAGTTGAAAAAATATTGTTTTACTTCGAAATATACTACTTTTATAAGAAAATTCGACGTAAATAGGAGGCAGTAGAGTTCAGATAAGCCAGCGCTAAATCTTCAATATGAAGAATGTTGCCTGCTCTCCGATTGGCCAAACGAAACACAGTAGTGACTCCTATCGGCACGCAGGTGAACCAACAAATATCTTCCTAAGTGGACGTACGTGAATTGCACCTAAGCATCTTCTTAGGGCATACATAGGAACCTTCGTTTCAAACCTACTTACGAAGAAATACGTGGAGCTTCGTGAATCTAGGTCCAGATATATTTGTCTCTTACTCTGACAGGGTGAGATAGCTGACAAGAGAAACTAGTGTGCAATTAAGAACTTAACCACTGAAGGTGATTAAAATGCTTTTACAAGCTCAGGTTATATAGTTACATTACATGGTTAATCTAGGGTACAAGTCCAATATATCATCAAGTGTTCCAGTACTCATATAGTAGTTACAGAGTTCAGCATAACTCAGCCCAGGAGGGCGAAAGCCAGACAGTATGGGACATTCTACAGTGGAAGGGATACAATGGCATGCATGTGATAAACCTGAAATTGAGCTAGACTTGGTTATTCAAATCTGTTGTGAAGACCACACTAGTTCTAGAAATTAGGAAAGGCAGACAGCAGTCACTGACACAAGGAGCAAAAAGCACAAGTATAAAGAATCCAAGTCGGGTTCGGTCTCTATTTACAATCGGGAATAACGAGTTCGAATCTCAAGCGAGAAATGGTTGGGCGAGTTTCCTATCACCTAATGCCCCCTGTTCATCTAGCAATAGATTAGTACCCAGGGTTAGTGAGCTTGTGCTACAGCCTGGGGGGGGGGGGGGAAGGGTCTGTAAGTAATTATCAAAAGAAGGCACCAAACCGGGAAGGCTATGTAGCACCATCAAATGTGCAGAATAATCAGAGGGCGCTAAATATCACCAAGGATGCCAATACGAGAACAAAAACGCATAAGGCGAACGATATCAAAAATATCCGTCACCAAGAATTCTATTGAGGGACAGGTGACCGCGAGGGGCGGTCGGAAAGCAAGACACACGCTCGTCCTGGAAGTCAGGACATTCAAGAAGAACATGCACGACCGTAAGAGGGACAATGCAACTAGGACAATAAGGAGCAGGGCGGTGCTCCATCAAGTGACCATGGGTTAAGCGAGTATGGCCAATACACAACCTCACTAGAGCTGTTTCCCATCGCCGGTTACGGTGGTAGGAGGACGGCCACGAGGAAACATGACATTTAAGAGTACGTAGTAACAGTACCAGTAACAGACGACCAAGAAGCCTGCCAACGGGAAAGGACGGAGGAATGGATAACCGGGTAAAAGTTGGAATATGGAATACCTTTATGAGAGATGGGACAAGAGCGGACAGCTTCCTTGGCGGCAGCATCCGCACGCTCATTTAAAGACACACCAATATGGCTGGGAAACCAACAAAACTCAACCAACTTAAATTTACTGTTAAGAAGAAACAGCCAATGCTGGATCTCGACAACTACTGGATGAACCGGAGTAAAGGACCCGAGAGCCATGAAGGCACTACGAGAGTCAACAACAACTACAAAGGAAGACTGACAACGAGAAAGCAAGAGACGAAGAGCATAGAGAATAGCATAAAGCTCCACAGTAAAGATGCTAGTCTCCGGAGGTAAGCGACACATAAGTGCGATCAGGAAAAACAACAGTAGCCAACACCCTCCGCAGACTTGGACTCATCGGTGAAGACAAACGGAGCGGGAGTGAGAAGAAAAGTGCTCAAGGAGAAGGCGTTTTAGAACCGGAGGAGGGGTAAAAGCTTTAGTGATACGGGTCAAGGATGTACAAAACCGCGGAAGAGGGACTCTTCATGGGGGCAAAGAAGGAACAACACGAGGAGAAACATTAGAAATACGAACGGAAAGAGAATCCTGTAGGCGAGATAACCGGACAGAAAGAGGGAGGTGGTGAAGAGGAACAGGAACCGCAGGAGGGGTAAAAGTTAAAGCACGACAGAGGCGTGAGGAACGATGTTGTAAGGACCGCGCAAGATAGCGAAGACAGTAGCGATCACGGCGGTCCTGGAGAGACAGGAAGCCAGTGTCAACATACAAGCTAAGGACGGGAGTCGAACGAAAGGCACCAGAACTGAGGCGCAACCCAGTATGGTGCAAAGCATCAAGACGGCGAAGAGTAGAAGGAGAAGCAGACGAGTAAGCAGGGCAACCATAATCGAGCTTAGACAGGACGAGAGAGGAATGTAAAGCAAGGAGAGTGCGCCTATCTGCCCCCCTAAGAAGTATGGGACAAGACCCAAAGGAGGGTAAGGGCCTTAGAGCACTCAACACGGAGGTAAGAGATATGGGGAGACCAAGACAAACGAGTGTCAAGGAATAACCCCAAAAGCTTCGCGGAATCTTTGTACTCAAGGGGATGACCATAAAGTGACAGAGGGACGAAGAACGACCCGTTTCCGCGTAAAAGTCATGGCACAAGTCTTAGAAGTAGAGAACTTGAAGCCATGATCGGTGGCCCAAGACGACACGGCATCAATAGCAAGTTAAAGCCGGCGCTGAAGGAGAGGCGAATCATCACCCTGACAGCAAAGAGTAAGATCATCGACATAGAGAGCGGAGAAGACACCTGAAGGAAGAGAGGAAAGAATACCATTGAGGGCAACCAGAAAAAAAAAGAGTAGTGCTCAGAACACTACCCTGGGGCACACCTTCGTATTGCTGAAAAGAGGCAGAGAGAGCGGTACCAAGGCGCACCCGAAAGGAACGACGAGAGAGGAAGCTGCGGAGAAAGAGAGGGAGATGACCACGAAGGCCAAAAGAATGAAGTTGAGATAGAATATGATATCGCCAAGTGATGTTGTAAGCCTTTTCCAGGTCAAAAAGGACGGCAACAACGGAGCTTCCATATCTGAGGTAGAGGAGTTTCGGACGTAATTGTTGAGATATAAGATGCCCAACATTCACGTTTAGCCGTACGGATGGCCCTACGGGCCACCGCACTCGCTTTCCGAAAGAAAAGAATCGGCCATCTGCCGACGGCGGTGCCGCTTCCAGGCTGCACGCTTACAGCGGACAGCCCGAGCACAATCCGCATTCCACCAGGGAACGCACTTCCGCGGACCCCGAGAGGAAGAGCGAGGAATAGAGCGGAGGGCAGCGTTGAAGACAGTGTCATGAAAAAGGAGGAGAGCACGAGGGAGAGGTCAGAGAGCAGCACTGAGGGTAAATAGGTTCCAGTCCGCCTTAGCAAACTGCCACCTAGGGAAGGAGAGGGAAGGGCGAAAAGAGAAAAAGGAAACAAGGATGGGGAAATGGTCACTGCCATGGAGGTCATCAAGAACCTGCCACGTGAAATCTAAGTAAAGAAGAAGAAGAGCAGAGAGAAAGATCAAGACAGGAAAGGGTGCGAGTCCAAGTGAGTGGGCTCACCAGAATTCAGAAGAGACGGAAGAAGAGAGGATAAACGGCTCAAGAAGGCGACCTCGGGTATTCGTCAGAACATCACCCCAAAGAGAATGACGACAATTGAAATCACCCAGCAGGAGCACAGGCTCCGGCAAGGAGTCCAGGAGGTGTTTCAAATCAGGAAGAGAAAGCGGGACACTCGGGGGGAGATAAATGGAACAAACTGTGTACCATTTCCCCACAAAGATACGAGCAGCAGAACAATAGAGACGCGAAGGAAAAAGTAAGGGGACAAAGGGAACATCAGCGCGAATCAAGAGAGCAGAAGAATTAGGAGCCCCAGCAACGGCTGGGGGGGAGGGGGGGAGGGGAGAGAAAGGAATAGCCACGAAAACGACCAGGACGAGCACCAAGTATCTCAAGTTACAAGTAACTCTGGGAATTCTTATTATCTGCTGTTGGCAGAATTGGCAGGTAGAATCGACCAGGAGAGCAAGAATATCTTCAAATATTATCGAGTATGAACTTCTTAAGAGCTCAAAGTATCTCATACCATTTAGTGTGAAACCATTGATAATATGAACATTCACAGATTCTGTGTCCAAGCTCTTGTTCACAGTTGGAATGCTCACCACTGGGTAACTTGCGTTTATTTTTATGCATCTTTTTTTTATTATTATTGTTTTCTACCACAGACGTGGCCACACATTTACAATGCTAACTAGCATATATACATTTTCTTCTGTCCTCCATGGACAGGGCGAGAGATTTGTCAAACATACAGTTCAGAGATATTTGAACAACCACAGGTGATCGTAGTGCTTTTAAAATGTTAGGCTCAGCTACATACGTAAATACATAGGTACATAGTTTTAAGAATGCATTAATATGAATTTATAATGGTGAAATGCAATTCTGATCAGCTTTATACTTTATACACATACACACATACATATATACACATACATACACATATATTTGTCTCTTAGTCTGACAGGGTGAGATAGCTGACAAGAGAAACTAGTGAGCAATTAAGAACTTAACCACTGAAGATGATTAAGATGCTTTTACAAGCTCAGGTTATATAGTTACATTACATGGTTAATCTAGGGTACAAGTCCAATATATCAAGTGTTCCAGTACTCATATAATAGTTACAGAGTTCAGCATAACTCAGCCCAGGAGGGCGAAAGTCAGCCAGTATGGGACATTCTACAATATACTGTTCTAGTGAGTGCATGTTTTCTCTTTCACAAAGTTGACACATTGTGTACTCGACATTTGGGTTTTGAGAAAGCTGCCAGATACGTCTATATCCCAGGCGTATTCTGGCCACTATGACATCACATTGCCGAGTTCTTGCTCTATTAGTCCCATATGTGAATGTCTCCTCACGATATCTATCATAATATTTAATACTGCAACTTTCAGGTCTTTGTGAATTTGTAAGGTCGGTGAGATCTTCACTAGATATTTGTTTAAGTATTCTCTTTGTCACTGCTAGTGAAACACCCATATCAATCTTATGCATCTGGGAGCTTCAAGAATTATCTTCGTAGCGTTATTTTGAATTTTCTCTAATGCTTTCACAGCCTTGTGCTGGGAAGTTATAAGGTGCAAGGCATGGTAGAAAATCTGGCCCTAATGCATATCAGTGTAGAACATTCTGGCATATTTAACATTAATACCAATGTGCTCTAGGAAGTGTTTTCAGTGGTTTTAGTCTTTCTTTAAGCCTAAGCTGTAGTTCGTTTACAATGTCGCCTAACGTCTGCGAGCGATTTTATTGGACACGTCATCCATCTTCTCTGGTTAATTTATTAAAATGTTGGTGACATCTTGTGAACGTTGACACTAAAAGCAATTAAAAACATTTAAACTTACAAAGTTGCGTATTTTGTTAACGTTAGCCTCCTTCACTTTATTGACATGAGCACACTTTTTTGTCCAGACAAATTGATTAAAAACTCCCTTAATATGCTAAGTTAAAAAGTTCCAAATAATTCAACTTCAGGTAGAGGTATACAACGTTACTTCAAACTAACACCTGAACGAACCGAGATGCCCTAAACCACTCCATGAGGAATTAACGCACGCAAGCCTAAACAAGTATATTGAATAAATAAATATTCAGTAGTCATTTAATGATGCATTTATTGCATCAATACTTATTACTTATCCTTGAAAAATATTTACATCTATTTTAAACGTAACGAGCGAGTTTTAAGTGTTAATTTCTTAACTTGTGCGTTAAATTTCTGGGTTGCTTGGCCGGTACTCCGCACCTGGGGGTGGCAGTCTATTCCTCTTGGGGTTTGTTCTTCTCTTCAGATTTAGGAGAACATTGATAATGTGCGTTAGAGAAGGTCTATCGGTGGGGCATCGGCTGCTTGCTTTCTCTGCCAGCCTCTCCAGCTCTGGATACTTACCTTTCATCGACCTGTGTACAGTACTATGTATTAGATTGCCAAGAGAGTAAACGTCTACAGCTCTCGTACACACTGCACCGTATTTAAACATCTCGGGCGCTATCCAAGGAAAATTCGAGTTTGTTTCCCCTTCAATCCCAGCGGTAACTTGGCCAAGGCGCTTGGCGATGCCGTAGTCAATTATGGAAACTTCTGGCCATTTACCTAATTTTCCCTGACGAATTACTACGTTTTTGTCTTTAAGGTCATTATGGATGATCATCTTGCTGTGCACCTCTGCAAGGGCTTGAGCGAGCTGCAAGATCATCCTAATACACCCGTGGTCAGTCTTTACCAAACTGCGTAAGTTCTGGAACGTACAAGAGCCGCAGTACGATATAATCAGTGCCTGGGGATCGAGGCACTTGCCGTACAAGATAGGAGCGCCCCCAGCTCCCGCCAGGTGCAAGAGCACCTTCCCTTCTTCCGCTAACTCTGCTGGCGAAGTGTCAGCGTTGCCTACCTTGACACACCGCAATTTACCCTCATCTTTCACGAGATACACTGTGCCACAGGTGCCCGAGCCCAACTTTCTAGAAACTTTTAATAAGTTGTGCACCATGTCCTGAGTATACTCCTTTACCTCTATGTTCTCCATATTGAGTTATTTTCTTCCTTATGCACACGAGTTATCTATTAATAAATTTCACTAAACTAAATATAAGGCAGCTGAATACCTCTAATTTTTTACTAACAGCAAAATGTCAAGGTCGTTTGCCAGTACAAGAGTTCCATAATGTAAGAAACGAGTTTCGGTATAAGGTATAGTGTCAAAGCAAAAAACCGTTTGCCAGAGTAAAAGTTAAGCACGGCTCTAATCTCAAAATTCATACATTTGTAGTGACATTATATAATCTAAAATACTGCATGCAACTTCATGTTAATGAAAGTACAGCTTACGTTAAAAGGTTAATAAACTAATTTAAAACGTTAAATATGATATGGTGCTCTTACAGAAGAGTATGCTGAAGTTCTGAAGGAACATGAACAATAAAACATTGAGGAACACGACCAGTTGATTAATAATATCTTTGTTTCTTGTAGATGAACTGACCACGAATCTTCTTTATTAGGTTAATTTACGCAGTGGCTCCTTGAAAAGTTCCCAGGGCAACTTTCTCAGAATTTACAGATGGGAGTAATATACGCCGTCGCTTTCCTAACTCGTAGGGAATGTTATTGCCAAAGTTCACTCGAGTCCACGCATCACATTCCTCATTTCGATCAACAATCGCTAGTACTGTCTTGCTTCAGCACGTGCGCCCTTTCTATAGCTGCTCATGGGTTTTCTTTGTCGTTTGAAGTTGTGTGCGTGTCACCTGCATCAACAACCTGGAACAAACAACCAGTTTACTAACTGTTGCGTTATCTCGTGACAGCTGTGCTACTTCCTCAACAAACCTCTATACTCATGACAAGTTTGGAGATTGATGTAATCAAGTCCAGCTTGTCGAGGATAATAAATCCTAAGAGTAAAAAGTAATCGGCAATAATTGCACAAGACTGCGAGTCAAAGGATAGGTGCATGTTATGAATGAAAACCTTTTAACTGTCTTGCAAGACAATGAAAAAACTATGGTAGAGATTAACAATGGCCAAAGAATTAAGTGCTGCCAATAATTCATTTCAATTGGTAACTGGTGTACGACCACAATTGTTTTTAGAATGTTATAAAATTAAAATAGGGATGTGCTTTACCGTTTCTAAAAAATAATGTTAACTAGTGTACCAAAACTATTTTACTTAGCTAAATTTTGGGATTCAGTTCCCAAGCCGAAAAGGCCTCTAACTTTCTATTACCACCTACAGAAGGAGTATGAGGTGCATAATAAATTAGTCAAGTCCCAATCCTGACCCTTGCAGAGGAATCAGTCATGCAGTACCCAGGGCGAGGCGCCCTCCACAGCAGGAGGCATAATAAATCAACCAAACTAATAAACTTCACTGTGGCTGGAGAGCTGTAGTCTATGGGATGAACAGAACTGAACGAGAACAGCCCTTTGGTCTACCTCGACCTGCTGCAGAATATTAACGATTGTGAACCGAGGCTTCCCTTGCAAACAAGTATAAAAAGAAAGCACCAAACCGGGAAGGCTATGTAGCACCATCAAATGTGCGGAATAATCAGAGGGCGCTAAAAATATCACCAAGGATGCCAATACGAGAACAAAAACGCATAAGGCAAACGATATCAAAAGTATCCGAGTCACCAAGAATTCTATTGAGGGACAGGTGACCGCGAGGGGCGGTCGGAAAGCAAGACATACGCTCGTCCTGGAAGTCAGGACATTCAAGAAGGACATGCACGACCGTAAGAGGGACGTGGAACCAATTAGGACAATAAGGACCAGGGTGGCGCTCCAAATGACCATGGGTTAAGGGAGTATGGTCAATACGCAACCTCGCCAGAAATGTTTCCCATCGCCGGTTACGGTGGTAGGACGGCCTCGTGGAAACACTTAAGAGTACGTAGTTTGTTACCAGTAACAGACGACCAAGAAGCCTGCCAACGGGTACTCCGAGAGAGAACAGGTACTCTGAGAACTATCAACATCAGAGGCCCGAGACTGTTCAACACCCTTCCGCTACACATAAGGGGCATAACTGGCAATCCCCTCGCAGTGTTCAAGAGAACTGGATAAGCACCTCCAAAGGATACCTGGTCAACCAGGCTGTGACTCATACGTCAGGCTGCGAGCAGCCGCGTCCAACAGCCTGGTTGATCAGTCCAGCAACCAGGAGGCCTGGTCGACGACCGGGCCGCGGGGACGCTAAGCCCCTGAAGCACCTCAAGGTAACGGGTAAGGACGGAGGAATGGATAACCGGGTGAAAGTCGGAATATGGAATACCTTTACGAGAGATGGGACAAGAGCGGACAGCTTCCTTGGCGGCAGCATCCGCACGCTCATTTAAAGGCACACCAATATGGCTGGGAACCCAACAAAACTCAACCGACTTAAATTTACTGTGAACAAGACACAGCCAATCCTGGATCTCGACAACTACTGGATGAACCGGATTAAAGGACCCGAGAGCCATGAGGGCACTACGAGAGTCAACAACAACTACAAAGGAAGACTAACAACGAGAAACCAGGAGACGAAGAGCATAGAGAATAGCATAAAGCGCCGCTGAAAAGATGCTAGTCTCCGGAGGTAAGCGACACACAAGTGCGATCAGGAAAAACAACAGCGTAGCCAACACAGACCGCAGACAAAGAGTGCGCGCCTATCCGCCCCCAAAGAAATACGGGACCATACCCGAAGGAGGGTAAGGGCCTTAGAGCACTCAACACGGAGGGAAGAGATATAGGGAGACCAAGACAAACGATTATCAAGGAATAACCCCAAAAGCTTTGCAGAATCTTTGTACTCAAGGGGATGACCATAAAGTGACAAAGAGGGACGAAGAACGACCCGTTTCCGAGTAAAAGTCATGGCACAAGTCTTAGAAGTAGAGAACTTGAAGCCATGATCGGTGTCCCAAGACGACACGGCATCAATTGCAAGTTGAAGCCGGCGCTGAAGGAGAGGCGAATCATTACCCTGACAGCAAAGGGTAAGATCATCGACAGAGAGCGGAGAAGACACCTGAAGGAAGAGAGGAAAGAAGACCATTGAGGGCAACCAGAAAAAGTAGTGCTCAGAACACTACCCTGGGGCACACCTGCGTATTGCTGAAAAGAGGCAGAGAGCGTGGTACCAAGGCGCACCCGAAAAGAACGACGAGAGAGGAAGCTGCAGAGAAAGAGGGAGATGACCACGAAGGCCAAAAGAATGAAGTTGGGATAGAATATGATATCGCCAAGTGGTGTCGTAAGCCTTTTCCAGGTCAAAAAGGACGGCAACAACGGAGGTCTTCACAGCAAAAGCAGTACGAATATAGACCTCCAAGTTCACCAGGACATCTGTCGTGCTGCGGCACTTGCGGAAACCAAATTGAGAAGGGGAGAGGAGGTGAAGGTGTTCCAGGAACCACATCAGACGAACGTTAACCATACGTTCAAAGAGTTTGCAGACAACTTGTGAGGGCAATAGAGCAAAAGTCCTTAGTGGAAGTACCCAGAGACCCCGGTTTGCGAACGGGGAGGACAACGGCATCGAGCCAGTCCTCAGGGACTGACGACTCCCAGATCCGACTATACAGACTCAGTAAATACTGAGACGGAGGGAGATGGCGAAGCATCTCATAATGAATACCATCGGAGCCCGCCGCCGTAGAACTGCAGAGGGCCAGGGCAGAACGAAGTTCAGAGAGAAGGGATCATTATAGGGAAGCCGGAGACGAGTGCAGAAATCTAAAGGACGAGACTCGAGGACAGGTTTACGAAGAAGGAAAGATTGGGGAAGATGAAGACCGGAGCTAACAGAAGAAAAGTAGGAACCCAGTTCGGAAGCGACCTGCAACGGGCCCGCCACAAGAGTACCATGGAGGTGAAGGACCGGTGAGACATCGGGAACGAACTTGCCCACTATCTTGCGGATATGCTTCCAGATCTGTGGCAGAGGAGTTTCGGACGTAATTGTGGAGACATAAGATGCCTAACATTCACGCTTAGCCATGTGGATGGCCCTACGGGCCACCGCACTCACTTTCCGAAAGAAAAGAAAAGAATCGGCCGTCCGCCGACGGCGGTGCCTCTTCCAGGCTGCACGCTTACAGCGGACAGCCCGAGCACAGTCCGCATTCCACCAGGGAACGCACTTCCGTGGACCCCGAGAGGAAGAGCGAAGAATAGAGCGGAGGGCAGCGTCGAAGACTCATGAAAAAGGAGGAGAGCACGAGGGAGAGGCAGAAGGGAGAGGTCAGAGAGAGCAGCACTGAGGGTAAATAGGTTCCAGTCCGCTTTAGCAAACTGCCACCTAGGGAAGGAGAGGGAAGGGCGAAAAGAGAAAAAGGAAACAAGGATGGGGAAATGGTCACTGCCATGGAGGTCATCAAGAACCTGCCACGTGAAATCTAAGTAAAGAGAAGAAGAGCAGAGAGAAAGATCTAGACAGGAAAGGGTGCGAGTCCGAGAGTCCAAATGAGTGGGCTCACCAGAATTCAGAAGAGACAGGGAAGAAGAGAGGATAAATGGCTCAAGAAGGCGACCCCAGGTATTCGTCAGAACATCACCCCAAAGAGAATGACGACAATTGAAATCACCCAGCAGGAGCACAAGCTCCAGCAAGGAGTCTAGGTGGTGTTTCAAATCAGGAAGAGAAAGCGGGACACTCGGGGGGTGAGATAAATGGAACAAACTGTGTACCATTTCCCCACAAAGATACAAGCAGCAGAACAATGGAGACGCGAAGGAAAAAGTAAGGGGACAAAGGGAACATCAGCGCAAATCAAGAGCTCAGAAGAATTAGTTAGTTGTCTCTTCAGAGGTTGCATGGCGTTTCACTTTCCTTCTTATGATGTCTTCGACGAAACCATTGGAGAAGCCGTTGTTGACTAGGACCTGCCTTACCCTACAGACTTCTTCGTCGACTTGCTTCCATTCTGAGCTGTGGCTGAGAGCACGGTCGACATATGTGTTAACAACACTCCTCTTGTACCTGTCTGGGCAGTCGCTGTTGGCATTTGTTGTTGGAATCAACTAACACAACACCTATACCCCCTATTAGACTATTTTACAGGAACTTCTTTTCCACAGCTCATAAAACGGAGGAAAGGGTCCTGAAAGATATTGTTAATAGAAACGTTATCCCTACAGACAAAAATCAGAGGATACAACTGACGATTTACTATAAAACCAGAAAAACGGCCAGCCTACTCATGAGAAACTCTCCAGACACAAAGCAGAACGCTTTAAAAGAGACCAACGTCGTCTATGCCTTCAAATGCCCACTTGGGGACTGTAAGCTCCAAAAAACCCAGTATATAGGCAAGACAACGACATCTCTTTCTAGGCGTTTAACGATGCATAAGCAACAGGGCTCCATTAAGGAATATATAATCTCTTCCCACAACCAAACCATCGCCAGAGAAATCCTAGTAAACAACACAGAAATCATCGATAGATACAGCGATAGCAGACGGCTTGACGTTTGCGAGGCACTGCACATTAAGAAGTCAACACCAGCAATCAACAGCCAATTAATGCACAACTATATTCTACCCAAGCAGCTGTCACGGGCTGCTTCCTGGGGGTGGAGGCCTGGTCGAGGACCGGGCCGCGGAGACACTAAAAAGCCCCGAAATCATCTCAAGATAACCTCATCTCAAGATACCCACCTCAAGACTCCGCTCCAGTATAGAAGCATCAAGAAATATGGACCAATAGGCTTTCTACAATCACTTCCATTTCAATACCCATTGTTTTGTGTTCTGTCTTGTGTTGATGAAATTAATACCCTATTAAATACCACCTCACCCCATCCACCTCACTCAAATGTAGATATAAACAAATCGGAGATATGTAAGTTCTATTCAGTTGTGTATGTGTAAAGTCTTTGAAAATGTAATAAGTTTTACGAAACGCGCTCAAGTGTCGCATCAGACTAGAAATAAAAATGAATTTTGGAGAATTTATTTTTGAATTACCTCCAACAGTGAAAAAAAATGAACGAAAGATTGAGAAAATTCGTGTTAGAATTATTAATCTTACTTTTTCGGTCATATTTAATAATATATGTCTACAGGAAAGACTGCTACCAAAATATACTAATATATATATATATATATATATATATATAATGTATAAAATTACGTATCCATTTACTAGGTCTCAGTTTCCCCCCCTGAAACACTAAATTTTCCACTTGGGGGAGTTAGGAGATTTAAATGTTAGCTTTGTTATCAATTCATAAAACATGTATACGGGAGCCCACAAGGGACAGTTAGCAATTAACCCGAGAGGCAGACACCAGAGGAAAGCCAGAGCAGGTTAAGTACGGTTTCGCTCGATTGAGTATTTTTTTTTTTTTTTTTTTTTTTTAACCTGGGCGAGTGAAATTTTGCAATCTCTATTTTCTGTTGAGTTGAAAATGTAAATGCTCGTATTAATTTGTTTCCAAATTCATTAAAGTATAATTCATCTATATAAATATAAAATTCATATATATAAAAATAAAATTCATTTATATAAATATAAAATTCATTTATATAAATATAAAATTCATTTATATAAATATAAAATTCATTTATATAAATATAAAATTCATCTATTCTAAATATATAAATATTTCCATAATTGATAACATCTTTCCTAGTGCATACTTTTATGTTATGAGGCAGTACAAGTCTCCGTGGTGTAGTGTTAAGACACTCGCCTGGCGTTCCGCGAGCGCTTTGTCATGGGTTCGTATCCTGGCCGGGGAGGATTTACTGGGCGCAAATCCTTAACTGTAGCCTCTGTTTAACTCAACAGTAAAATGGGTACTTGGTTGTAACAACTATTCTTCGCGGCGGGGATCGTATTCCAGGGACCTGCCCGAAACGCTACGCGTACTAGTGGCTCTACAAGAATGTAACAACTCTTGTATATATCTCAAAAAAAAAAAAAAAGTACGTTTGAGCCAGTACAAAATTTGGATAGGGGGTACCTCGAGGAGAAATCTTAAGCACCACGCTAGTTAAAATCTTAAATGTCAATGCTAATATCGAGTTTCCGGAAAGCACAAGTGGGACATGCAGATGTAATGATACGAGATGAACCAGTCCATGCAACTTCACTGAAGAAAATGTAATGCTTCACTCTCCACAAATAAGACAAGCGTACTCCTATCACTAAGGAAAACGACGATCTACAAATTAATGACAAAGCTTTTTAATTAGTAGACTATCTGTGCTTTTGGGTTATTGTCAGCTAGGAAATGGAGAGAAAAAAACTTAATCAACTCTTGGGAATATTTAAAAGTAGTGTCAGGGCCTAGACAGTGATGTCCTGGAGTGGTCATGGAGCTTAAGCTGTCCAGCTTAACATTATGTGTACTGTGCATGTACGAGCCGTTAGACCACCTCACCAGTGTTATACGAACACCCTCAGACTTCGTTAAAACATCTATCGCGTACAGACGAGATAGACCGAGTATTTTTTTTTTAATTTGATAGTGGCAAAAACGCAAAACATCGAATCTATGACAATAGTTTTTAGTTTTAAATAAAAAAAATGATCAAAGAACTAAGATTGCCAATCCCCACTACTGTGACAAGCGAACCGTTCCACACTAAAGGACATACTGCGCGAAGTGGCAAGATCAGTTGGTAGGTTTCTCTAAGAAACCCAGTTATATCAGACCATTTAAACCCATTGACACGAGTTAACTGGAGGTCTGCAATTACTTTATTCACTCGCGTTCTTGAGGATATCCTCATATTGCACCCAAAATTTGTCAGTTGAACTGAATTTGTCATACTGATCAAGGCCCTGTATGACTAACCATCCTGCGAGATGGGGACTTTCAGTATCAATGCTACCTTATTCACTCTTGTGTTCATGATATCCTTATAATGCACCCAGAGTCTGCCAGTGCACACTACTGATCACATGCCTTTGTACGACTATCCTGTGTGATGGGGAGTTTTAGCGACATGTAGCTAGTTTTTTGACACGCTGTACTCTTGCATATAGTCTAGGGTAGCTGCACAAATGCAGATGTACCTAAATGTGTTAATAAAAAAATATACAATAAAGCCAACCACTTGCGCAAGCACTTAATTTTAGGCTTGTATGGATGCGAACTTCTTAGGAGGAAGAACCATTAAGATTCTATTATGAAATAACAAAATAGTATTTTACTTCATTAAATGAGATTAAAAAGAGGCGCAGAAAATAGATCAAATCTACACTAAAGGACACTAACCATCCTAATGGCCAGTCTGAATTTTATACAAGAGGTACATTAGAGGTATTAGTGTGAGTGGGGTACTCTAACAAGAAATTACTTCCCAAATGATAAAGCAGACAGCCACGCCGTTTCAACAAGCAGAGCTCACTACTATTACTATGACCAAGGTACTTAGAACGGAATATTGGGGGAGCATCGACTTAAATGCACTGCAAAGCCTCTGAAAAAAGTCGAGCAGGAAACACTAACAGTAGCTGAAATAACATGGCGAGTACACTCGAGCCAGGGAAGGACAAAGTTCCTCTGGATTCCCCATATTTGAATCTGGAAACTAACTAGCACATCTGGACAATGAGTACCTCATAGCACAAGTCGAAATTCTTTTACAAATCCAGGGCATCAATCACCACCACCATGGCAAGGTAGCCGAGAAAAGGAGGATACAGGAGCAAGTTAGTGAATCTGTACGATGATACAATTTAGTCTCAACCGACAACCTCTGTCATTATGGAAGAAAAAAGGGTATTCGGAGTGGGGAATCTGATACAGGTACCAGTGGAGATTCGGTACTGAAACAGCCTATCAGCGAAGGTGTAGAATTTGCAAAACTAGCAAAGGACCTCGGCTGGACCCTTACCTGTCATTGCACCCATCTAAGACAAATAATAATTCATTGTGACAGCCAGTGCATCCTAGCAGTCGGGTTTTGTTTCTACTGGGTCTTGTAGATGCTATTATGGCAGTTGTCAACGTTCAATACGAGTGACTGCCCAATAAACTCTCCAAATTTAAATTTCTTGCACCATTACACTTCTCTTCGCTAATTCCCCCCCCCCCCCCCTCAACCCCGCGCCTTCCATCCCGAATGCATGTTTATTCACATTCCAACTAAATTCCTTCTCAAGAGCAAATTTATTCCTATGCCACTATTTAATGTCCATTTTCTCACTTGCCTATTTACATAGGTCATGTTATTTGACATTCATCTCTACTTTTATCTTCATGTTTCAACAAACCTCTTAATTTACTTTGCAATTTATATTTTCTTTCAATAAACTTATCGTTCTTTTTCCATGAAACCGCTCAAATTTTGCAAACAAAATATTAAAGTATTCAATCTGATTAAGTTTTAATTTAAAAATATTGGTAAACTGAGAAAAAGTTCTGCAGGTATCGTATAAACAATTCAGACGCAAATTCGTTGTAAAGCCTCATGTATCACTTTGGTAAGAGATTGGATATAAATAGCATATCCAGTTTCTTATATTTTAAATATTCAACTGATCCTTAACACTACTGGAACAAATTTTTGCTCCACTATATGAATGAAGAAATTTACCGAACTTCAATTGATCAATATTTTAATATTCTAGAACTTGTAGAAAGCTTTAACCACAATTACACGAAGCTTGCAAACCAATGGCATTCATCTTGCTTCACGGAAATTCAGATGTTATAGGAGCATTTTCTTCACATTTAACTTTTTATATGTAATGTTTATTCAGTGCTTATTACAAGTTCTGAACTTTTACTTATGTATAACTAATGTAATTGTTCTACTTTCACAATCGTTTATGTCGCACATGTACAAGCTGCCATGTTACACACCTTCCCTTCATTGGAGGTAAAGATTATTAAACTTACCTCAAGACTGGGCGTGTGGCCTACTCAGCGCCGCAACAAGGGCAACACCTGCCGGGAAAATAAAACGTTAGGCTTTAGAACAGGGTTCTCAACACTTCCCCGGAATCCAGTTGCATAATATCACGCCCTTATAACAGTTTCGCTTAGTAACAATGTAATGTAAAACGAGACGACAGGTCTAGAGCTATTGACTTCTTAGTCAAGACTTACTTTAAGAGTAATGGTCCTGACTAAGACGACTATGATCTTTGCCTATCATTTTAAAGCACTACAATCTCCTCCTGTGGTTGATTGTTCAATAAATCCCTGAACTGTATGTTTGACAAATCTCTCACCCTGTCCATGGAGGACAAGAAAATTTATATATGCTGGTTAGCATTGTAAATGTGTGGCCACGTCTATGGCAGAAAATAATAAAACTTCTTACACACCACGGAACTTACTGTTCAGATTGTGATGGACCTGCCCCGTGTTGTTTTGGCCCGGTCTGGTTCACTCTACATGGGGCTACAGGCGTATGCACTGCAATCCAAAAGTAGGTTTCTGTTAGCATGAAATCCACCCTCGCTATACTTTTAATAAAAAACAAAACATTTTCGGGCCTAGTTCCCGAGCCCATTATGTGACGAACCTTTTCCACTATCCACAGGATGGTTACAGGGTGCATAAACAAACTAGCTACTTGAGCGCAGATTTTAATTTAATTGACATTCAAAGTTACGAACGTTTGTCCTATAATGTTTCGTCATAGCACAATGGGATATGGAATCGAACTTCAAAATCCATTTAGCTAGGCAAGCAAGTCCCAGTAACCGCAGCAATGTTAATTGGTTGTGTTTAGCATAATTAATGCCTATCAAACACTGGAGGGTTATGAGCTACTACAATAGCCTATTTATCAACAAGCAAGAACACTTCAGTTCCGAGCACCGTTCAAAGTATTCTCTCCATATACACACACAAGCTGGGTACATACCTCTCCGCGTATATCCCGTTGACCAATTTTTTCCTCACCTGTAAGCTGTGTGGAGTACAGTTAACAAATGGCGTTGTGTCAGCTGTTAATCTCGGTCATAACCTCGGTTCCAAGTTCAGAGTGGCTTCACGCGTTCCGGTACTATGAATTGTCAGGCGGATATTTGTTGTTATTAATGATGTACAAATATCCGTTGAAGTCTTATTAATATTTTTTGACACCTTTGTAATCCGTTTTGCATTGCCGTTCAAAGGACGAGTATAGAGTACACAATAAACCACCAGAAAATCAGTGTTGACTTCGAGACCCGTTCGAACAAGTTCTAAACGAGCCGATCTTTGTACATCATTCATATTATAAAGCGTTGGTAATTAGCAGGCAACTTTATTAAAGGTCTGCCGAGGAGTATATTTTAATTATTGTTTATGCTTCAGTTTTCAACATGATTAATTCAAACTTAAAAGTTACAGAAGCAGTGAAGCCGGAGTCGGTATTTTATACTTTTATCAACCTGACTTCTTGTTTAAGATTCAGCTACTGGGAACAAAAAGTTCCAAGTAGCACGGGCCATGGTGAGCCCGTAGTCGACTTACCTGGCACAGGAGCCGGGCTGTAACTTGTAATTTTTAGTAAAAGGCGAAGATTTATGGGTTTTGAAGTTAAACCAGAATTCCAACCTAACTGTTTGATGCTATGATCTGAGATGTGCTTTATTCACATGAAGTCCGTAATTGCAAATATTCCCCAAATCAAATTAATCTTGGACTAATTATGTAAAAATCAATATATAATAATTGTGTGAATTGGTATTTAGGAACATCTTTTTTTGCAATACCGTAAAAAATTTAACTTTCACTTTTGTTCTATTATTAAAAGGATTACGAATTAGGTGCACAGCAGTGTAGCTACCTATTCTCTATGGATTAGGATATAGGTCAAGCTCCTACTCAACCGTCCTCTCAAGGGTTTCCAACCTCAAGAAACTGTCGAGCTAAATTGCACTTATTCTAACCTACATGAGGACCCAAAACAGAAAACGGAAAGTATGTACATTTCGCGAGCCGCTACCATTTTCTAGTACAATTTTTGGTCTTGAGAACAGTATACTTCAAAATGAGACGTGCTATTAGAAGGACAGGATGCAGCGGCTACTAGCCTTGTTGTACCCGTTGCATTACAATTTAACTATTCTGTCGTTCGAATTCTTTGTCGAATTCGAATTCAAGATTGAGGATGGAGATGGCTTCCACAACTTCATCCTTTCAGTACGTTCCAGTTGGTGATCGTTTGTACTGAGTACGAGTATTTCCTTACATTCCTTCGGCTCATTTGCATTTCCATCTTCCACCAGTGTCCTCTTGTCCTGCTTTTTCTCTTTGTTTGAATTGGCTGTCCTTGTCTACTTCGTCTATTCCTCTCAGTATCTTGTATATTGGGATGATACCCTTGTTTCTTTTGTCCTCTAGGGTGGTAAGATTAAATTACATTAGCTTATCCTCATAGCTTAATCCTTTTAGCTCTTGTACCAATCTTACTGCAAACTTCTGTACTTTTTCAATTTTAGTTTCATGCTTCTTAAAGTGCGGATTCCATGCTGGTGCTGCATGTTCCAGTACTGGTCTAATAAATGTTGTGTAGACTGCCTTGAAAGAGTCTTGATTTAGGGTTTTAGACTTTATTCTTATGTTTGTCTGCATCCCATAATGCTGACAAACATAAAATTTGTCAGCATTATTGATGTTACCCTGTTTATGTGTGCTTCCGGTGATAGTTTAGGAATTATATCGACTCCCAAATCTTTCTCTCTTTCCGATTCCTGTAGTTGCCTTTCCCTTATGTTGTGGATGCCTCCTGGTCTCCTTTCTCTTGCTCCCATCTTCATTACCATACACTCAGTGAAATAGAATTCTTGCAACCATTTGTTTGCCCACTCCTGGAGTTTGTCAAAGTCCTTCTTAACTTCCTACAGGCCTCCTTTTTTTTTTGCCTTCCTCATCAGCTGTGTCCTTTGCAAACATTGATATGTAGGGGCTCACTCTCTCGAGTAAGTCGTTCAGTTAAGTTATGAACACTAGCAGTCCCAGAACTGAACCTCGTGGAACCCAACTTGTTACATTCCTCTAACATGAAATCTCTCTGATTGTGGCCCTTTGATTTCTGTCTTTCAAGTACTCCTTTACCCAGTTTAGTATTTTCCCAGTTATTCCAGCCTGCTTCTCCATCTTGCACACCAGTCTTTCATAAAGAAGCGTCTAATGCTTCTTGACAATTTAGGAAAATACAGTCTACCCAGGCGTCTTTTTTCCTATCTTATTACATTAACCCTGTCATCCTGTCATAAAAAATTATCACGTTTATCAGGCACGATTTTCCAATTCTAAATCCATGCTGCCCATTTGTCACATAGTTGGTTCTCTCCAGATATGCAATCATTCGCAACCTTTTTCTAGCACTTTTACAGTCACTTGTAAATGACACCATACTGTAATTTAATGCCTCCTAGCATGAATAGAGACAATATAAACAAAAGATTGCAATTCTTGCCATTTTTCCAAAGAAAACATTTTCAGTGGCAGACATGATTACAATTATCGAGGAAAGGAAACCTCTTAAGACTTATCCAGGCCAACGATACACCATCAGGATGCAACCCACATAAATTGCAAAGGATAAAATATATGAAAATCTTGCACTATATCAATATTTCACTTCAAGTCGATAAATGTATAAGGTATGTGTAGGCTAAAAATTACATATAGACTGCTGTAAATAAATTATAATGTGTAGGAGCAGCAGTAAAAAAATAAACTAACCACATCTTAGGAATACTCAAAGCGTACCTTTGACTTTAAGAAAAAGAAGGTAGGGATTCAACTACAGTATATAAATATCTGGTGCGCCCCAACTTGGATTATTGTATTAATGCATGGAACCTCATCTTCAGAAGGACATAGCTGCTTTGAAGAAAGTACAATACCGGGCAACAAAAATCATTCCAGAACTAAGTTAACTCTCATACCAGGAATGGTTGAGGGCCACAGGGAACTAGGCATGAAAAGACGGATCTCATCGAAACATTTAAAATAATGAACAATTTGGAGGATGCTGATCCAGACAATTTCTTCAAAACGTCAGATGTCACACTAACAAGGTGCAACGATTTTAAGCTCAAGAAGCCACTTTGCATGACTGAAAACAGTTTAGTTTAGTTCATTTATTATGCACCCCATACCCATCTTGTGGGTGGTAGTGGAAAGGGCTACAGAGGCACATAATGCAACAAAAGACACAAATACAACAAAATTATTAAGATGGTAACAGAGTACATTTCATGTGGTCTCCATCTCATGTTGGCCTCCGAATGCATGATAGAGCTGATAAGTAAGCCAAAGATTCTGCCTTTAAAGGAGCCGTTGAGTTTAACCTTGGATTGTCAATGAGCAATCTGAGAGCAGCAGTACACCGAGAACTTCAACAAGATCTTGTAGATCTGAGGCAAAGTGAAATTGACACCAGTAATTCCATCTATCATCATACTATCATGCAAGAGGAGCCACACATCTATGGATCATCCAATAAAATCAGCAGACTTCTAGATGTTACTACTGCTCGGCTTAGACTTGGTTACAAGTATCTCTGGGAATTCTCATTATCTGCCGACCTGACCAAATGTAAACTGTGTCAACAAAATTATTCGCACACCCTCCGTCACTATGTGATGGAGTGCGAAAAGATACGTGAATTTAGAGACAATTCTATAACCAATGTTCCAGCGATGTGTAAATATTTCATTCAAAATGATCTGCTACCAGAAATTTTAGCCAAATATCCCCAGTTTGCTAACTGTAGGTAGTAACTAAGTGATTGTAATCTATCCACCGCTGCCCACTGGATGGGGAGCGGTGTGCAGGACAAACATAAATTGTGACACTAGCTCTCCACATATGTCAGTTGCTTAATTTAGAACATGTACTTGAGGTCGATCTCGAACCCATTGTTGATGTGACGACTTATATTGAATTTTGTAACTAGCTCATCAAGATTGTAACTTGCTTAGCTAAATGAATTGTGGGGTTCAGTCCCTGAGCCCATTATGTGCCTCTGTAACCCTTTCCACTACCGCCCACAAAATGGGTATGGGGTGCATAATAAATGAACTAAATTAAACTGTTTTCAGTCATGCAATGTGGCTTCTTGAGCTTAAAATCGTTGCACCTTGTTAGTGTGACATCTGACGTTTTGAAGAAATTGTCTGGATCAGCATCCTCCAAATTGTTCATTATTTTAAATGTTTCGATGAGATCCGTCTTTTCATGCCTAGTTCCCTGTGGCCCTCAACCATTCCTGGTATGAGAGTTAACTTAGTTCTGGAATGATTTTTGTTGCCCGGTATTGTACTTTCTTCAAAGCAGCTATGTCCTTCTGAAGATGAGGTTCCATGCATTAATACAATAATCCAAGTTGGGGCGCACCAGATATTTATATACTGTAGTTGAATCCCTACCTTCTTTTTCTTAAAGTCAAAGGTACGCTTTGAGTATTCCTAAGATGTGGTTAGTTTATTTTTTTACTGCTGCTCCTACACATTATAATTTATTTACAGCAGTCTATATGTAATTTTTAGCCTACACATACCTTATACATTTATCGACTTGAAGTGAAATATTGATATAGTGCAAGATTTTCATATATTTTATCCTTTGCAATTTATGTGGGTTGCATCCTGATGGTGTATCGTTGGCCTGGATAAGTCTTAAGAGGTTTCCTTTCCTCGATAATTGTAATCATGTCTGCCACTGAAAATGTTTTCTTTGGAAAAATGGCAAGAATTGCAATCTTTTGTTTATATTGTCTCTATTCATGCTAGGAGGCATTAAATTACAGTATGGTGTCATTTACAAGTGACTGTAAAAGTGCTAGAAAAAGGTTGCGAATGATTGCATATCTGGAGAGAACCAACTATGTGACAAATGGGCAGCATGGATTTAGAAATGGAAAATCGTGCCTGATAAACGTGATAATTTTTTATGACAGGATGACAGGGTTAATATAATAAGATAGGAAAAAAGACGCCTGGGTAGACTGTATTTTCCTAAATTGTCAAGAAGCATTTGACGCTTCTTTATGAAAGACTGGTGTGCAAGATGGAAAAGCAGGCTGGAATAACTGGGAAAATACTAAACTGGGTAAAGGTTTACTTGAAAGACAGAAATCAAAGGGTCACAATCAGAGAGATTTTATGCTAGAGGAATGTAACAAGTTGGGTTCCACGAAGTTCAGTTCTGGGACTGCTAGTGTTCATAATTTAACTGAACGACTTACTCGAGAGAGTGAGCCCCTACATATCAATGTTTGCAGAGGACACAGCTGATGAGGAATGCAAAAAAAGAAAGGAGGCCTGTAGGAAGTTAAGAAGGACTTTGACAAACTCCAGGAGTGGGCAAACAAATGGTTGCAAGAATTCTATTTCACTGAGTGTATGGTAATGAAGATGGGAGCAAGAGAAAGGAGACCAGGAGGCATCCACAACATAAGGGAAAGGTAACTACAGGAATCGGAAAGAGAGAAAGATTTGGGAGTCGATATAATTGCTAAACTATCACCGGAAGCACACATAAACAGGGTAACATCAATAATGCTGACAAATTTTATGTTTGTCAGCATTATGGGATGCTGACAAACATAAGAATAAAGTCTGAAACCCTAAATCAAGACTCTTTCAAGGCAGTCTACACAACATTTATTAGACCAGTACTGGAACATGCAGCACCAGCATGGAATCCGCACTTTAAGAAGCATGAAACTAAAATTGAAAAAGTACAGAAGTTTGCAGTAAGATTGGTACGAGAGCTTAAAGGATTAAGCTATGAGGATAAGCTAATGTAATTTAATCTTACCACCCTAGAGGATAAAAGAATCAAGGATATCATCCCAATATACAAGATACTGAGAGGAATAGACAAAGTGGACAAGGACAGCCAATTCAAACTTAGAGAAAGCAGGACAAGAGGACACTGGTGGAAGATGGAAATGCAAATGAGCCGAAGGAATGTAAGGAAATACTCGTACTCAGTACAAACGATCACCAACTGGAACGTACTGAAAGGATGAAGTTGTGGAAGCCATCTCCATCCTCAATCTTGAATTCGAATTCGACAAATAATTCGAACGACAGAATAGTTAAATTGTAATGCAACGGGTACAACAAGGCTAGTAGCCGCTGCATCCTGTCCTTCTAATAGCACGTCTCATTTTGAAGTATACTGTTCTCAAGACCAAAAATTGTACTAGAAAATGGTAGCGGCTCGCGAAATGTACATACTTTCCGTTTTCTATTTTGGGTCCTCATGTAGGTTAGAATAAGTGCACTTTAGTTCGACAGTTTCTTGAGGTTGGAAACCCTTGAGAGGACGGTTGAGTAGGAGCTTGACCTATATCCTAATCCATAGAGAATAGGTAGCAACACTGCTGTGCACCTAATTCGTAATCCTTTTAATAATAGAACAAAAGTGAAGGTAAAGTTTTTTACGGTATTGCAAAAAAAATATGTTCCAAAATACCAATTCACACAATTATTATATATTGATTTTTACATAATTAGTCCAAGATTAATTTGATTTGGGGAATATTTGCAATTACGGACTTGATGTGAATAAAGCACGTCTCAGATCATAGCTTCAAACAGTTAGGTTGGAATTCTGGTTTAACTTCAAAACCCATAAATCTTCGCCTTTTACTAAAAATTACAAGTTACAGCCCGGCTCCTGTGTCAGGTAAGTCGACTACGGGCTCACCATAGCCCGTGCTACTTGGAACTTTTTTGTTCCCAGTAGCTGAATCTTAAACAAGAAGTCAGGTTGATAAACGTATAAAATACCGACTCCGGCTTCACTGGTTCTGTAACGTTTAAGTTTGAATTAATCATGTTGAAAACTGAAGCATAAATCATAATTTAAATATACTCCTCGGCAGACCTTTAATAAAGTTGCCTGCTAATTACCAACGCTTTATAATATGAATGATGTACAAAGATCGGCTCGTTTAGAACTTGTTCGAACGGGTCTCGAAGTCAACACTGATTTTCTGGTGGTTTATTGTGTACTCTATACTCGTCCTTTGAACGGCAATGCAAAACGGATTACAAAGGTGTCAAAAAATAATAATAAGACTTCAACGGATATTTGTACATCATTAATAACAACAAATATCCGCCTGACAATTCATAGTACCGGAACGCGTGAAGCCACTCTGAACTTGGAACCGAGGTTATGACCGAGATTAACAGCTGACACAACGCCATTTGTTAACTGTACTCCACACAGCTTACAGGTGAGGAAAAAATTGGTCAACGGGATATACGCGGAGAGGTATGTACCCAGCTTGTGGTGTATATGGAGAGAATACTTTGAACGGTGCTCGGAACTGAAGTGTTCTTGCTTGTTGATAAATAGGCTATTGTAGTAGCTCATAACCCTCCAGTGTTTGATAGGCATTAATTATGCTAAACACAACCAATTAACATTGCTGCGGTTACTGGGACTTGCTTGCCTAGCTAAATGGATTTTGAAGTTCGATTCCATATCCCATTGTGCTATGACGAAACATTATAGGACAAACGTTCGTAACTTTGAATGTCAATTAAATTAAAATCTGCGCTCAAGTAGCTAGTTTGTTTATGCACCCTGTAACCATCTTGTGGATAGTGGAAAAGGTTCGTCACATAATGGGCTCGGAAACTAGGCCCGAAAATGTTTTGTTTTTTATTAAAAGTATAGCGAGGGTGGATTTCATGCTAACAGAAACCTACTTTTGGATTGCAGTGCATACGCCTGTAGCCCCATGTAGAGTGAACCAGACCGGGCCAAAACAACACGGGGCAGGTCCATCACAAACTGAACAGGTAAGTTCCGTGGTGTGTAAGAAGTTTTATTATTTTCTGCCATAGACGTGGCCACACATTTACAATGCTAGCCAGCATATATAAATTTTCTTGTCCTCCATGGACAGGGTGAGACATTTGTCAAACATGCAGTTCTGGGATTTATTGAACAATCAACCACAGGAAGAGATTGTAGTGCTTTAAAATGATAGGCAAAGATCATAGTCGTCTTAGTCAGGACCATTACTGTTAAAGTAAGTCTTGACTAAGAATTCAATAGCTCTAGACCTGTCGTCTCGTTTTACATTACATTGTTACTAAGCGAAACTGTTATAAGGGCGTGATATTATGCAACTGGCTTCCGGGTGAAGTGTTGAGAACCCTGTTCTAAAGCCTAAATAAAGTATTATTTTCCCGGCAGGTGTTGCTCTTGTTGCGGCGCTGAGTAGGCCACACGCCCAGTCTTGAGGTAAGTGTAAAAATCTTTATCTCCAATGAAGGGAAGGTGGGTAACATGGCAGCTTGTACATTTGCGACATAAACGATTGTAAAATTAGAACAATTACATTAGTTATACATAAGTAAAAGTTCAGAACTTGTAATAAGCACTGAATAAACATTGCATATAAAAAGTTAAATGAAGAAAATGCTCCTATAACATCTGAATTTCCGTGAAGCAAGATGAATGCAATTGGTTTGCAAGCTTCGTGTAATTGTGGTTAAAACTTTCTATAAGTTCTAGAATATTAAAATATTGATCAATTGAAGTTCGGTAAATTTCTTCATTCATATAGTGGAGCAATAATTTGTTCCAGTAGTGTTAAGGATCAGTTGAATATTTGAAATATAAGACTGGATAGGGTATTTATATCCAATCTCTTACCCAAGTGATACATGAGGCTTTACAGCGAATTTGCGTCTGAATTGTTTATACGATACCTGCAGAAGTTTTTCTCTAAATAGTTTACCAATATTTTTAAATTAAAACTTAATCAGATTGAATACTTCAATATTTTGATTGCAAAAATTGAGGGGTTTGATGGAAAAAGAACGATAAGTTTATTGAAAGAAAATATAAATTGCAAAGTAAATTAAGAGGTTTGTTGAAACATGAAGATAAAAGAAGAGATAAATGTCAAATAACATGATCTAGGTAAATAGGCAAGTGAGAAAATGGACTTTAAATGGTGGCATAGGAATAAGTATGCTATTGAGAAGGAATTTAATTGGAATGGGAATAAACATGCATTCGGGATGGAAAGGGGGGGGGGGGGATAACGGAAGAGAAGTGTAATGGTGTGAGGAAATTTAATTTTGGAGAGTTCATTGGGCAGTCACTCGTATTGTACGTTGACAACCGCCATAATAGCGTCTAAAAGACCCAGTAGAAACAAAACCCGGCTGCTAGGATGCACTGGCTGTGTGTCACAATGAATTATTATAATTTCTTAGATGGGTACAATGACAGGTAAGGGTCCAGCCGAGGTCCTTTGCTAGTTTTGCAAATTCTACACCTTCGATGATCGGCTGTTTCAGTACCGAATCTCCCCTGGTACCTGTATCAGATTCCCCACTCCGAATACCTTTTTTTCTTCCATAATGACAGAGGTTGTCGGTTGCGACTAAATTGTATCATCGTACAGATTCACTAACTTGCTCTTGATTCCTTTCCTCGGCTACCTTGCCATGGTGGTGGTGATTGATGCCCTGGATTTGTAAAAGAATTTCGACTCTTGTGCTATGAGGTATTCAGTATGGTCGTCAGCACCCTTGGCAGCTAGCAGATGTGCTAGCTAGTTTCCAGATTCAAATATGGGGAATCCAGAGGAACTTTGCCCTTCCCTGGCTCAACAGTGTACTCGCCATGTTATTTCGGCTACTATTAGTGTTTCCTGCTCGACTTTTTTCAGAGGCTTTGCAGTGCATTTAAGTCGATGCTCCCCCTATATTCCGTTCTAAGTACCTTGGTCATAGTAATAGCAGTGAGCTCTGCTTGTTGAAACGGCGTGACTGTCTGCTTTATCATTTGGGAAGTCATTTCTTGTTAGTGTACCCCACTCTTACACTAATACCTCTAATGTACCTCTTGTATAAAATTCAGACTGGCCATTAGGATGGTTAGTGTCCTTTAGTGTAGATTTAATCTATTTCCTACGCCTCTTTTTAATCTCATTTAATGAAGTAAAATACTATTTTGTTGTCATTTCATAATAGAATCTTAATGGTTCTTCCTCCTAAGAAGTTCGCATCATTACAGGCATAAAATTGAGTGCTTGCGCAAGTGGTTGGCTTTCTTGTATATTGTTTTATTAACACATTTAGGTACATCTGCATTTGTGCAGCTACCCTAGACTATATGCAAGAGTACAGCGTGTCAAAAAACTAGCTACGTGTCGCTAAAACTCCCCATCACACAGGATAGTCGTACAAAGGCATGTGATCAGTAGTCTGCACTGGCAGACTCTGGGTGCATTATAAGGATATCATGAACCCAAGAGTGAATAAGGTAGCATTGATACTGAAAGTCCCCATCTCGCAGGATGGTTAGTCATACAGGGCCTAATACAGTAGCCTGAACTGACAAATTTTGGGTGCAATATGAGGATATCCTCAAGAACGCGAGAGTGAATAAGTAATTGCAGACCTCCAGTTAACTCATGCCAATGGGTCTAAATGGTCTGATATAACTGGGGATTGGCAATCTTAGTTCTTTGATCATTTTCTTATTTAACACTAAAAACTATTGTCATAGATTCGATGTTTTGCGTTTTTGCCACTCAGTCAAATTAAACAAAAATTACTCGATCTATCTCGTCTGTACGCGATAGATGTTTTAACGAAGTTTGAGGGTGTTCGTATAACACTGGTGAGGTGGTCTAACGGCGCGTACATGCACAGTACACATAATGTTAAGCTGGACAGCTTAAGCTCCATGACCACTCCAGGACATCTCTGTCTAGGCCCTGACACTACTTTTAAATATTCCCAAGAGTTGATTAAGTTTTTTTTCTCCATTTCCTAGCTGACAATGACCCAAAAGCACAGATAGTCTACTAATTAAAAAGCTTTGTCATTAATTTGTAGATCGTCGTTTTCCTTAGTGATAGGAGTACGCTTGTCTTATTTGTGGAGAGTGAAGCATTACATTTTCTTCAGTGAAGTTGAATGGACTGGTTCATCTCGTATCAGGACATCTGCATGTCCCACTTGTGATTTCCGGAAACTCGATATTAGCATTGACATTTAAGATTTTAACTAGCGTGGTGCTTAAGATTTCTCTTCGAGGTACCCCCTATCCAAATTTTGTTCTGGCTCAAACGTACTGCCTCAAATAACATCAAAGTATGCACTAGGAAAGATGTTATCAATTATGGAAATATTTATATATTTAGAATAGATGAACAAGTACTTTAATGAATTTGGAAACAAATTAATACGAGCATTTACATTTTCAACTCGACAGAAAATAGATTGTAAAATTTCACTCGCCCAGGTTAAAAAAAAAAACTCAATCGAGCGAAACTGTACTTATCCTGCTCTGGCTCTCCCCTCCGCAGGCAGAGTTGAAGTACGCAGGCAGGGGTCTGGTGTCTAGGTCCTCTGCCTCTCGGGCTAATTGCTAACTGTCCCTTATGAGCTCTCGTATACATGTTTTATGAATTGATAACAAAGCTAACATTTAAATCTCCTTACTCCCCCAAGTGGAAAATTGTGTTTCAGGGGGGAAATTGAGACCAAGTAAATGGATACGGAATTATATATATATATATATATATATATATATATATATATATATATATATATATATATATATATATATATATATATATATATATATATATATAGTATATATATATATATATATATATATATATATATATATATATATATATATATATATATATATATATATAGTATATATATATATATATATATAGTATATATAGTATATATTTTGCAGGGATATTCCTGCGCGGGGCCCTAAGCCTCTGGCTGGCCCACTGTTACTTGTTTGTTTTAATTAGGCGGAGTATGACTATTTGACTCGCATGTTCGCTTCAGTAAGATTATGCCAATGTGTGTAACAACTACTTCTGCTCTGTTAAATCTTATCGGGTTTGTAACTCGGCACCGTGTTAGATAATGTTCCAGTGGTCTGACGTGCATTTCTCCAGTGCTGACATTTCCTCGCATCTTCTGGAACCTCTAAACCTGTTTCCCATGCACATGGGTATCCAAGCCTGATGCGATGCAAGTGTACTTATGTTGCTCTACTGCTTCCTTTCATTAAAATAAGTAGTTTGTAGTTGGTTGAGTATTTGTACCAACCTGCAGATCCCGATATTGCAACTGCAGAATAAAGATGCTTAATATATATAAATGAAAAAAATTATGGTACGAGTTATCTACATGTATTTAGCCTTTGAATCGACCCGGCCTAGTAGAACGTTGCATTTTGACATACTTTACCCAAGGCCAGAAACTGTCGTACTAGAAAATGGTAGCGGCTCGCGAAATTGACATACTGTCGCGTTTAATCTTGGGTTCTCTGGTAGGTTAGGGTAAGGCAACTTTATTACGACGGTTTCTTGACGTTGGGAAACCTTAGGACGACAGGCTGTTTGAATAGCCACACTGAACAGAGCGTGGAGCCCATTTAGCTAGTTTTGGCTTAAGTTCCAAAAACGGTTACTCAACCCTGCGAGAGGCTTCACGGTTAAATTCCCGCGGTTCGACAGAAGCGTTTGAGCAGTTTTTTTTCTTCGTTTCATCTATTCACCTAGCAGTAAACGGGTACCCGGTAGTTTAAATCTGTTGTAGGTCGCATGCTGGAGAAGGTCGGCAGACCTTAGGAGACCTCGAAAAGCCAACAGTCTTGCTAAGTTAGCGGAAACTGTTATAGGCGAGCATAAATTTCACCGGGGAGATGAATGTACAGGACAAGGGCGCCATTCGAGGTGGCAACTATTGATATCAATCCAAACTTGTCTATACAAATAATGAATGTCTAAACTACGCTTGAAAAATTAAACTGCCTCGGATATACGTGCTGGAGTACAACGAAAACAAATGACACGTAAGCTTACATTTGGGTGACTTCTGAATCTTTAATCTGCTTTTCAGGATGTAGATGAATGGCTTTTTACAATTAGATAAAATAAATTCTTCCACAATACATAAAGCCAATTAAGCGATAATTTGATGAAAAATAACAATCCATCTTAGATTGACATTTGCAACTCTCCATTATTCCGGTGCAATGCTAGGCTGTTACATATAAAATAAAAATGCTTTTTAAATAGCATTATTTAATGCTATTTGAACGCTTATCTAGCAGAAATAAATTTATAACGTACATTTAAAAATTAGGTGCTCTTAAAATCGATGCCTTGCCTAGTTTACAAGTTAAAATGGGCAGCACAGTTTTCATTTGTAGGCCGACTTTTTTCATCCTGTAGGCGGTAGTGGACCCCATACCCCTCATGTGGGCGGTAGTGAATCACCATAACCATTCTGTGGGCGGTAGTGGGCAAAGATTGATAGGCTCAAGAAGTGAAGCTCAGAATTCGTTTTGCCAAGTTAGTCTTGATAAGCTAGTTACAGTTTTAAGTTAATATTAACTATTATTAACGGGCTGAAGAACGACCACGAGTATAATCTCAAGCTAAACAACTTGCATATGCGATGAGCAAGCTTCATAATTTGATTTGCTTAATCAAATCGCATCACCCCATACTTGAGTGACGGTGGAAAGAGTTCATTGCATTTACTACCAAAGGTTAGCAAACTAGGAATATTTGATTAAAATTTCTGGAGCACATAATTTAGAATTGATTATTAGCACATTTCTTGTTAGAAATGTCTAAATGCGTTTCTTTTCGCACTTCTCATCCGTGACGTTTATGACGTGTGAATAATTTTTGCTGACGTCAGGTCGAAAAAAAGTTAATGCAAATTCTCAAAGATACTCGAAGTCTAAGCCGAGCAGTAGTAGTGTAACATCTAATCTGATATTGAATGACGCACATGTGATAGATAGACTTGTGATAGATAGATAGCATGATAGATGGACTTGCTAGTATAGATTTCACTGCCTCAGATCCACAAGGTTTGTTGGTTTTGTATTTTTACAAAGTTGTTTACAGATAATTGTAGGACAGTCGACTCCTTTGGAAGCGGATCCTTTCATTCTCATCAGCTCTTGTGCATTGAGGCCAACCTGAGATGGAATTGATGTGAAATGGAATCCGCATGAAGTGGTCAGTTGCCATCATTTATAATTGAATTGCAAGACATATATAATTATAAATGTCTTGCTTCAGACACGATCACGTTAAAATTGATAGTTGAGCGCAATTACAGATAAAGGATCTTTGTTAATCTGTCAAGTCTTGAAGACAGGACCTCCGTCCTAAAGTTAAGAGTACTACGACCCGAGGTACAACTTTGGGCGGCCACAACCCGTTCTCTGACGAAATCGCCGAACCGGAAGGAACTCCACTACCAAACTTTTCAAGCGATCCTATCCCGATGATAGAATATAATACCTCAGTCAATAGAAAAAAGGTTCACCAACTGAATAGGGAAGACGCCTCCTCCAAGCCAGACAAGAGCACCTCACCTAAACCAGGACAACCACCAGCCGTCACACTAGCCCCCTGCCGCGGAATAAGAATTAAAGATCAACAAAGTTCCAAGATCAAAGCATCATGGCAACCTATGGTGGATAGGCCATCGAACTTTCAAGCCTCCTTGTTCTCCATCCAAATCATCTTCAATAAGTTAATATCCCAATCCTTCTTCCTCCCTCATCTTTTCCAAGCCCTTTGGACATCAAATCCTAAAAAAAAAAAGTACAAAACTCGCTACCCAAAATAAGCAATCGCCCATGGTCAGGACAACTGCACTTTCAGCTATGCCAGAACGATGTAGTACACCATACCTACACCACCGGTCGGGTGGTGTTGGAAACCAATAGTGTACTGTATATTGTTTGAGAGGAAAATCCATGTTGATACTGTGGATATTAGCAACATGGCTTAATGCGTTGAGCTTTGTCTAAAGATGAAGTTTGGGCTGAAATTTAATTTGCTTCTTGACTGAAAAGGGAGGGATTAAGATTTGAAAAGGGAGGGTTTGAAATTTCCTCTCACGGTGCCGGTAAGTGGCATTGTCTCCCCCTAGTACAAATTATGAGAGTTCAGTTTTTAATAATTCTTTTTTCGAACAGTTGACATTTAATAAAAGTTAAGGTTTTGTGCAAGGGTTAGTTAGCCTAACCATATTCATATCAATAAGAAAATGTAATTCAGTAACACGATCAATGACACATGACAGGTAAACAAAAATTCTCACGTTTGGGGTGCCGGGGCACCAAAGAATCCTCAAGGCTTAGTTCTGCATTTTTAAAGCCCTTTTGGCATTTGAACCTTTGACCAGCCGTATACTGTAGTTACCATTTGTTTTGAACATTACTACTGTAAACACACACGAGCATAATGCTACACGACTGGTATATCTCCCTTGATCCTAATAGTTACCTTGTTTGCAAGGGAAGCCTCGGTTCACAATCGTTAATATTCTGCAGCAGGTCGAGGTAGACCAAAGGGCTGTTCTCGTTCAGTTCTGTTCATCCCATAGACTACAGCTCTCCAGCCACAGTGAAGTTTATTAGTTGAAATTGAAATTGAAATTGAAATTGAAATAAGTTTATTGAGGTAAAATACACACAAAGGGATGAGGTAGCTCAAGCTATTCTCACCCCATTCAGTACAACGTGTTAATATATACATACACACATCACAAACAATAAACATATTACCAAACATTCTGAGAGGTAAACATATACATTTCCTCCTTCACAAGTAGTATGGTATCAGACGTACACACAAATACTTTTATGACCTAGGTATACTGTATAGACAATTTGCAAGACACCTGCAGATAATTCAACAAAATATTACAATCTTGGTGCAAAATTCTTATGTCTCTCAAGAATATCATCAACCTTTCCGTTGTGACACATCCAGGCTATTTGTTCAGGAACAGTCCTTATCTCAGTGTTTCTATATACATTAATCAACGGACAATCAAGAATATAATGGGCAAGGGTGTGAGACCTTAACATACCACATAGTTTACACTTCGTGTCATTACCATGAACATCTATCCCATATTCCCAGTAATATTTGTACCCAAGCCTGAGCCGCATGTACACAGTCACTCCAAGCATTTCTCCTTTTACCATAAGTGAAATGGGTGTTTTGACTCACATACATGTAGTGTTGCATGGTTTGACTTCTCTCATACATTATCTCTCTCCTCTCCACTCCCGCCTGTGCCTGAATATTTCTGATTTTGCTTCTTATTTGTCTCATTGTGAATTCACATTCAATGTCAACTTGTGGTTTTGATGTGGCACGTTTGGCCAAGTCATCCGCCACCTCGTTGAGCACTATTCCAACATGAGACGGAATCCACATGAATTTCACACTATAACCTTTCAGCTGTATCTCAGTTATTCTTCTCTTACAGTCCTCCACTATAGACATGAAGACTGGGTTTCGACTGTTTAAGGACTCCAGTGCTCCTCGGCTATCGACAAATACAAAAACATTTTTGTCGTCATGACGTACTTCCTCCAAACACGCCAGAATGGCCTGCAGTTCAGCTTGTGTGGATGATATATAATTACTAAGCCGGAGTTCAATTATCCTGTCCACAGTCCCAAACTCCGTATAATCCCTTATTAGGACACCACACCCTGCCCTGCCATCTTCCGCCACCGACCCGTCGCAATATACATGTAAACTGTTGCCTCTTGGTAACCGAGATATCATGCTTCCATACAAACACCGTAATTGTCCCGGTTCATGATGAATCTTTTTCACCTTGAGGGGTACAATTTTGACGTCTATTTTCTGTACTATCCAGGGAGCAGACATATTACACTGTCGAGAGGGTTTACAGCAGTCAAGTACGTCGTATTCCCTGAGGTCATGAGCTAATCCTCTCGTATAGCGTGTCTCCCTCAGTTTCCTGGAAGTGTGTACGTCACTCAAGCAGGTCTGAACGCTCTCAAACAGCTTATCCCCTCCTTTTCTCCGCATGAAACGAATAGATACTCTAGTGTTAATGTCACGGACTCTATCACACACACTCTGTAAATTTAATTCCATTCTCATTATTTCAATCATTGCATTTCTTTGACATCCAAGAATAATCCTCATAGCCTCGTTCTGTATCAGCTCTATTTTTTTAATTCTGCCTTGGCCTGTGTAAGACAATACGGGTGCTGCGTAGTCTATCAGGGATCGAACAGTGCTTATGTATAACATCCGCAAGATAGGTACCCCAACACCTTTACCAGAAAAAGCCAGTGCTTTTAGAGGATGCAGACGGGCTTTACATAAGGTGCTGATAGGATTTATTTCAGCATTTTTACTCTCACATGTGTATCCAACATACATGCCCAGATACTTGTACTTCTGTACACGGCTCAGTTCCACACCATTTAGAGTAAGTGTTATATTTCTTTGTTTCCTATACTCGTATTTGGTTTTATCTGCATTTATAACTAAGCCTAACTTGTGACAGGTTGTACCAAGTATGTTAAGAGCATCTTGAATTTTGTTCCCAGAAGTGCCTTGTATAAGAATGTCATCAGCATATATGATCGTCGTGACCCCTGGAGGATACATCTCTGATGCTAATCTGTTCATTAATACATTGAATAAGGTGGGACTTAATACTCCCCCTTGTGGGGTACCTAACTGAAACCTCCGTTCCTCAGACATGTATCCCTGGTAATACACCTGACCTTTTCTGCCTTGTAGATAATCCCTTATCCAGTGTAGCAATCTCCCTGTTATTCCCAGATTGGCTAATTCGTATAAGATTACTTCCCCATTGGCTTTATCAAACGCTCCTTGTAGATCAACAAAAACTCTACAATTGTCATCCACATTAGACAAGCACTTTAAGAGACAATCCGCAGTACTTTTGCCTTTGATAAAACCAAAGAGATTACTGGACATGTTATCACCTACAAGGTAGAGTAGCCTATTTAACAAAATCCTTTCCATCATTTTACAAAAGCAGGATATTAAGGAGACAGGTCTGTAGCCTCCGTTTGACTTAGGGATAGGAATGATGACAGCCTCTTTCCATTTTCTTGGTAACTTTCCCTCTCTATAACTCATATTAAACAAATCAAGTAAGGGATTAGGTTTCATACCGGCTAAATAATTAAGTATGTCATACGTTACTCCATCTTTTCCCGGAGCAGTGGAACTGCCACTTTTTATAGCATCCAGTAGCTCATCGTGGGTTATCTCAGTGCATGTTATAGATCTTGTATTTAAGGCACATAAAGTTACTCCATTTCTAATATTTTCCCATGACTCAATGGTGACTCTCGTGTCTGCAGGTAAGGACTCCATACCAGCAGCACTTGCCCATTTATCTACTAACTCATTAGCAACTTTCCCTGGATCTGAGTGAGCAATGAATTTGGTCTTACAACCCCTGACTTTATTTACTGCTCTCCATATGTCTTTAAGGTTCTTAGTATTACCAATGGACTGAGCAAATTCTTGCCAGTATCTGTCCCGCGCCTCCTTCCTCACCTGACTGCATTCCCTAGCCACTTCCAACATTGTATTTTTCTCTTCATCCCTCATTCCATTTTTTAACCATGCTTTATGCGCACTCCGTAGCATTCTCTCCCATCCCTTGACTTGCTGATCATTGGAATATTTAAATTTCTTAGGTCCGTGCGTCTTGCTTCCCCTGCCCCCGTCATTTTCCCTCTGTACTAATTTCTCTATGTTCTCGACCATATCCTCGTAAAAACTATCAACGCAGAGCGGCGTGTAATGTTGATACCAATCTCCCATATTTTGAATAAAGTAATTTTTCATATCTTTATTAATATTTAGCCTTTTCCTTTGAAAGTGGACTTGTTTTTTCCCCAGTGGTAATTCAACGTTCAAGGCAAAGTGGTCACTAAGTAGTTCCCGAACAACCCGAGCCTCCCCCATAATCCCCTGAGAGTTTAAAACGCAGGCATAGTCAAGCCGTCCTCCCCTGATGTGAGTTGGTTCATTGTTTCCCAAGAGACAGGTATCTGGATGATCTTGTAGAAACTGTAACCACTTGACCCCATTAGTATTAATACTACCCACTGTCCCAAGGCTTGTGTGCCGAGCATTAAGGTCCCCAATGACCAGTGAAGGATTAGTATAAATGCAGTCAGGTAAATAGTTAGCGTCGAAGCAGTTCCTGGATACATACAAATTAACTACAATAAATTCCCCTTCCCTTAATGATAATTTAACACAGACACTCTCTATACCTTGCGTTTTTGATGGCGGTTCTACTAACTCTGCTGGTATGGAGTTCTTAACATAAATCGACGTGCCTCTGATGTTATTTGCAGCGAAGAGGTGAAACCCTTTAGCCATTTAATTTCAATAAGCCTTCATTCCTATCCCCTGTCTCTTGGAGAGCTACAACATCAATATCATTTCCCATCACATAACAATGAACATCTGTAACCCTGTTTCTCAAACCATTAACATTCCATGACAACACTTTCAGTCTAGGGTGATCCATTATTAATCAATTCATTGCCTAAGTCATCCCCAATAAGTTCACTAAATGATAGCCATACCTTGTATAACATCTCCCACCTCCTCCCAAGTTCACCAGTAAAAGCGACATTGCGATTCTCAAGAGATTTTTTCAGCCCTGAGATGTCCATTATTGGCCCAAATGATTCTTTCATTTTATGTGTAATTATAGGGTTCTTCCTTTCCCTACGACTATCATCATTCACACACACTTCACTTTCCTTCATTTCATCACTCAATATTTCATTTTTGTCCTCAACCACTATATCCTGACTATCCTTCACCGTTTTGTGATTTTCCTTGACCTCCTGAACGTTTAATTTAGCCTCGATGGACTCGATTCTCTGCCCCAGATTTTGGAGGAACTCACCAACTTTTTTAAGTTCAGCCCACACTTCCTTGACCATATTATTATGACCCTCTTTCTGAGCCACAGTAGCCACTTCACTCACCGTTACACTGTCACTGCCGGAGTCCTGAGTGGTGGCGTCGTACACCAGTTACCAATTGAAATGAATTATTGGCATCACTTAATTCCTTGGCCATTGTTAATCTCTACCATAGTTTTTTCATTGTCTTGCAAGACAGTTAAAAGGTTTTCATTCATAACATGCACCTATCCTTTGACTCGCAGTCTTGTGCAATTATTGCCGATTACTTTTTACTCTTAGGATTTATTATCCTCGACAAGCTGGACTTGATTTCATCAATCTCCAAACTTGTAATAGAGTATAGAGGTTTGTTGAGGAAGTAGCACAGCTGTCACGAGATAACGCAACAGTTAGTAAACTGGTTGTTTGTTCCAGGTTGATGATGCAGGTGACACGCACACAACTTCAAACGACAAAGAAAACCCATAAGCAGCTATAGAAAGGGCGCACGTGCTGAAGCAAGACAGAACTAGCGATTGTTGATCGAAATGAGGAATGTGATGCGTGGACTCGAGTGAACTTTGGCAATAACATTCCCTACGAGTTAGGAAAGCGACGGCGTATATTACTCCCATCTGTAAATTCTGAGAAAGTTACTCTGGGAACTTTTCAAGGAGCCACTGCGTAAATTAACCTAAGAAAGAAGATTCGTGGTCAGTTCATCTACAAGGAACCAAGATATTAATCAACTGGTCGTGTTCCTCAATGTTTTATTGTTCATGTTCCCTCAGAACTTCAGCATACTCTTCTGTAACAGCACCATATCATTTTTAACGTTTTTAATTAGTTTATTAACCTTTTAACGTAAGCTGTACTTTCATTAACATGAAGTTGCATGCAGTATTTTAGATTATATAATGTCACTACAAATGTATGAATTTTAAGATTAGAGCCGTGCTTAAATTTTACTCTGGCAAACGGTTTTTTATAATAGTTTAATTATATTAAACGGCTGAATGTGTTTTAACTTGACAATAAGTAGTTATTTCAACTTTTATATTTTGCTTTGACACTTTGTACTTTTACCAGCAACCTTTGATAAAGGTTGCCGAAACTCGTTTCTTACATTAAGGAACTCTTGTACTGGCAAACGACCTTGACATTTTGCTGTTAGTAAAAAATTAGAGGTATTCAGCTGCCTTATATTTAGTTTAGTGAAATTTATTAATATATAACTCGTGTGCATAAGGAAGAAAATAACTCAATATGGAGAACATAGAGGTAAAGGAGTATACTCAGGACATGGTGCACAACTTAATAAAAGGTTCTAGAAAGTTGGGCTCGGGCACCTCTGGCACAGTGTATCTCGTGAATGATGAGGATACATGGCGGTGTGTCAAGGTAGGCAACGCTGACACTTCGCCAGCAGAGTTAGCAGAAGAAGGGAAGGTGCTCTTGCATCTGGCGGGAGCTGGGGGCGCTCCTATCTTGTACGGCAAGTGCCTCGATCCCCAGGCACTGGTTATATCGTACTGCGGCTCTTGTACGTTCCAGAACTTACGCAGTTTGGTAAAGACTGACCACGGGTGTATTAGGATGATCTTGCAGCTCGCTCAGGCCCTTGCAGAGGTGCACAGCAAGATGATCATCCATAATGACCTTAGAGACGAAAACGTAGTAATTCGCCAGGGAAAATTAGGTGAATGGCCAGAAGTTTCCATAATTGACTATGGCATCGCCAAGCGCCTTGGCCAAGTTACCGCTGGGATTGAAGGGGAAACAAACTCGAATTTACCTTGGATAGCGCCCGAGATGTTAAAATACGGTGCAGTGTGTACGAGAGCTGTAGACGTTTACTCTCTTGGCAATCTAATACATAGTACTGTACACAGGTCGATGAAAGGTAAGTATCCAGAGCTGGAGAGGCTGGCAGAGAAAGCAAGCAGCCGATGCCCCACCGATAGACCTTCTCTAACGCACATTATCAATGTTCTCCTAAATCTGGAGAGAAGAACAGACCCCAAAAGGAATAGACTCCCACCCCCAGGTGCGGAGTACCGGCCAAGCAACCCAGAAATTTAACGCACAAGTTAAGAAATTAACACTTACATCTCGCTCGTTACGTTTAAAATAGATGTAAATATTTTTCAAGGATAAGTAATAAGTATTGATACAATAAATGCATCACTAAATGACTACTGAATAAATATTTATTCAATATATTTGTCTAGGCTTGCGTGCGCTAATTCCTCATGGAGTGGTTTAGGGCATCTCGGTTCGTTCAGGTGTTAGTTTGAAGTAACGTTGTATACCTCTACCTGAAGTTGAATTATTTGGAACTTTTTAACTTAGCATATTAAGGTAGTTTTTAATCAATTTGTCTTGACAAAAAAGTGTACTCGTGTCAATAAAGTGAAGGAGGCTAACGTTAACAAAATACGCAACTTTGTAAGTTTAGATGTTTTTAATTGCTTTTAGTGTTATCGTTCACAAGATGTCGCTAACATTTTAATAAATTAACCAGAGAAGATGGATGACGTGTCCAATAAAATCGCTCGCAGTCGTTAGGCGACATTGTAAACGAACTACAGCTTAGGCTTAAAGAAAGACTAAAACCACTGAAAACACTTGCTAGAGCACATTGGTATTAATATTAAATATGCTTGAATGTTCTACACTGATATGCATTAGGGCCAGATTTTCTACCATGCCTTGCACCTTATAACTTCCCAGCACAAGGCTGTGAAAGCATTAGAGAAAATTCAAAATAACGCTACGAGGATAATTCTTGAAGCTCCTAGATGCATAATAATAAACGCTAATTACCCAGTGGTGAGCATTCCAACTGTGAACAAGAGCTTGGGCACAATCTGTGAATGTTCATATCAATGATTTCACACTAAATGGTATGAAATACTTTGAACGCTTTTGAAGTTCATACTAGATAATATTTGAAGATATTCTTGTGCTGTACTCGGTGTTCGCTAGTGCATACTAGTACTTGCGTTTCGTGTTTTCTCTTGATTCTATGTATAACTAACCATGTTGTGAGATGGAGATATTAGTTGAACTAGGCTAATTTTTTGTTTTACGCTGGAATCCTTTATATAGAATGGGGCAGCAATAAGTTGCTACCCTATTCTGTTTGGAGGATTACAGTGCAGAACAAAAATTTGTTTATTCAAGTTTAAAAAAAAAACTACCGCTCGACTTAGGCCCTAAAACACCCAAACTGAGGTTCATGGGCCCCCCTGGGGGCCATTTTGCAATGTGTAGGGGACCACAAGTTGAAGCAGTGTACAGATTGATACCAGAGGATACCAGAGACCCTTTTGCTGAGTGTAGGGGACCGTTAGTAAGGATAATGTGAAAAAGTGGTAATGACCGTAGAGAGTTTGGGAACTACTGCTCTCAAGTATCTAGAACATGTGCCTTAAAAGATGATTGATTGATGAAGATTAAGCCATCCAAAAGGTAGCACGGGCATGAATAGCCCGTAAGTGGTGGTCCTTTTGAGCCATTACCAGTATCATTAGCTGATACTGGAGATCTGTGGTGGTGCGACTGTACCCTGCGTGACGGGAGATGTCTCCCGTCCTTAAAAGATGTAAACTGTTGGCAAAACTATCAGCACGCCACTGATGGAATGTAAAAATAATGAATTTGGAGGACACTCAGAAATGTTTTATATCAAAATGAGGTACATGACCTCATTTCATGAGATATTCAGTAGTACTTTTTATATATACATAAATCATTTCTTTTTGTCTTCTAAATTTTTACATTCCATCAGCGGCGCGCTAATAGTTGTGCCTACTGTTTACATCATGGTCGGCAGTTTGGGTGCTTTATAGCCTAAGCCGACCGGTCTTTTTTTCCCTCTGAAATTTGGGTAAACACAGCAATTGAGCTGCTATCCCATTCTATATGAAGGATTAGTATAGTTAAAAACATAGCTTAATCTAATATCCCCAACTCGCTGGATACACGTGGAATGAGAGCACAAGTCTGGTTTACTAGCATGTACATGTACTAGCACACTCTGGGTTAGTTCACAAGAATCTTACAATAATAGTGTGCATGAAGTAGCGCTTAAAGTATCTCGTACCATTTGGTCTTGAGTCGTTGCTAAGCGTTCTGTGTGGGAGGGTGGTGGTGTTGCGTCGGCGCCATGGGGACCCCCCCCCCCCTCCCCCCTATTCGCCGCTCCGAGACCGTGGGTCTGGAATTTTCTGGACGGGCATCTTACCTAGCCCTTGAGATTGTCCTGTTGGATATGTTGCTTGTGTGTGTTGCAGATGTGTATGGACTCCAACTGCTGTCCACCCATCGGGCACTTGTTAAGTTTAACTCAGCTGCTGTTTATAGACTTTGTGGCCCGTTACGATGGGCGCTCTTCCTCTCCCTGGGGATGGTGGTACTGTCACTATCTCTTACCGGTGTTGTTCGGTAATGTATGTAGCCCTGCATGGTGTGCCATTTGAATTCACTGAGGCTTTGCTTCGGCGGTATTTTGGCCAGTTTGGGACTGTCGTTTCCATCCGGATGAACTCCGTCTCTGCTGGCAGGTGGCGTGGTGTCTCGTGTGGGACTCGGACTCTCGTTCCCTCCGCGGTGACCTCGATGGGCTACACTATGCGGGCGTTCTACGCGGGACAGCCTCGGCAATGTTTTCGTTGTGGCGCTGAGGGGCATCTGGCAGCTGATTGCACTGGGGTCGCGGCTGCGCCTATTAATTTGTTCCGGGACAAGGATTTTCGCCCGTTGGTGGCGCGGGACCTGCCGTCTCATGATGGAGCGAGTGGGGAGGTTCCCCTGCCGCCTGCTGACCTGGTGGTGGCTGTTGGCCCGGCGTGTGTGGACGGTGGTGTCCACGACGAGGTGGTGGTGTGTTCTCCTCCGCCCCCGCACTCTTGTTTCGTCGCTTTCACCGGCTTTCCCACCTGTTTCCGACTGCGCCTCTGTTGCCTTCCGACGTCTCTGCAGGCTCCCTCACCTATGTTGGACCCTTCTCCTCCTACGGCCGCGCCTGTTCCTTCTCCTGTCTCCTCTGTGGGTGGCGGTCTCGTCCCCTGTGTTGTTGAGGCTGATATTCTGCGGGGTCGTGCTACCCCGGTTGGGGGGTAGCACGCTGGCTCTACCGCTGACTCTTCTCAGGTACCTCCTGCAGGGGGTGACAGCTCCGATGATCAACGGCCTTGTCCCAAGCGTTCACGCACGGATGCGGGTGCTTCGCCTCCTCGGTCGTGGGCAGAGGAATGTGAGGATGCGGCGAGTGTCGATGTTTCTTCTGCGAGCTGTTCATCTGTGGTGTGTGAGGATGGTGCGTCTGGTGCTGGTGTGGGTCCGGTGGATGGTGTGCGCCCTGATGTGGCTCCTGCTGTTGGGGTGGGGGGCCGGTGTGGGGCCGGTACCTCTTGCTTCGGGGGCGTCGCCCGCGTCGGATGGTTCCGGTTCCCCGTGGGGGGTGGACGTGGCGACCTGAAGATGGTCTTGAAGAAAGCTGGGCGCTCTGAGGGTTCCGTGTCCCCTCCCTCGTCCCCCGTTTCGTCGGCGGCGGTTCTGCCGCCCCTCACGTCTCAGGCCGTTTCTTGTGTGTCTCCTGCTTTGTCGGGGGCGGTGTTGCAGCCTCCACCCGCTATTCCGGTGTCTCCTGCTTCCTCGGCGGTGTCGTCCATGCCGCCCAAGACGGGTTCTTCGTCTTTTGTTTATCGTGGTTGGGTGCGACCGCTTCCGCCGGATGTGGAGATTCCCGAGTATATGGAGTACCCGCGGTGTCGTGAGGGCCGCTCACCTACCGAACTGGAGTATTTAATATGGGAGGCTTATAAACGGAAGTATCCGCCGTGGCAGTTTCCTGAGAAATATCCTCCTCGTTGACTGTTGTGTGTTGTGGGGTTACTTGCGCCTGAGTGCGTGGGTGTAGGGTGGGGTGGGGATGTGTGTCTGTGTCTGGGTCGGGTTTTTTTTTCCGGTTCCTGCGTGTTCCGGTTTGCGTGTGTTTGTGTCTTTCTGTATATGTTCTGTGTGGTTGGGTGTGGTTTTATATTTCCAGCTCTGTATAGTATGCATGGCTGGTGTGCTATTGTGCTGATGTAGTAGTGTGTTTAGTGTGGTGATGGTATATATTTTGTACTTGTGTTCTTAAGGCCTTTTGGTCGTTTGCATGTTTTTGTGCCTTTTGTGTATTTTTTTATTTTTTGTTTATTTTTTGTACTTACGGTTCCCTGTGTGGTTCTGTTTTCTGTTATTAATGCCTTGTGTCCTGTACTGCTTTTAGCTTGTCTTCTGTGCCCGTGTTGGGGTCTGTTATATGCTTTGTATGTTTCACTTTTGATTATTCTTATGTTTGGGTTATTTGCCTGTTGTGTTCTTGTATCCTATATCGTGTATCATGTATGTACTCATGTTTTCTTGTATGTAGCTTTTCTGTTTGTACTCTGTGGTTTCTTTTATAAATAAATAAAAAAAAAATTTGGTCTTGAAATCATTACTAATAGTGATCTCAATGCTGGAGTGTCCCAACGCTTGTGCATTGTTTGTATTTGGAAAGTTCACCATTGGGATATTGATTACCTGCAGCCACCTGCCATAAGTGCATCTATAACAGCCTAAGTGTGGCAATTACGTCACTGTCTACACTGTCTAGTGGATATTTCGTGTTATCCGTAAGTTCAGTTCTTGGTTCTGAACATCATAATTTGTTGGGGGCAGATTGGCTGTGTGCGTGTGTGTATGTATGTATGTATGTTAGGCTTGTATCGAGGATCTTGCCAAGGTTGAACAACAGACCCTCCCTTCCCGGTTTGGTGCCTTCTTTTGATAATTACTTTCTTACAGACCCTCCCCCCCCCCCCAGGCTGTAGCACAAGCTCACTAACCCTGGGTACTAATCTATTGCTAGATGAACAGGGGGCATAAGGTGATAGGAAACTCGCCCAACCATTTCTAGCTTGAGATTCGAACTCGTTATTCCCGATTGTAAATTGAGACCGAATCCGACTTGGAACCTTTATACTTGTGCTTTTTGCTCCTTGTGTCGGTGACTGCTGTCTGCCTTCCCTAATTTCTAGAACTAGTGTGGTCTTCACAACAGATTTGAATAACCAAGTTTACCTCAATTTCAGGTTTATCACATGCACGTCATTGTATCCCTTCCACTGTAGAATGTCCCATATTGTCGGACTTTCGCCCTCCTGGGCTGAGGTATGCTGAACTCTGTAACTACTATGAGTACTAGAACACTTGATGATATATTGGACTTGTACCTAGATTAACCATGTAATGTAACTATATAACCTGAGCTTGTAAAAGCATCTTAATCACCTTCAGTGGTTAAGTTCTTAATTGCACACTAGTTTCTCTTGTCAGCTATCTCACCCTGTCAGAGTAAGAGACAAATATATCTAGGGGGGGGGGTAGAAATAGCCTAAGCTACTCTATCCCTTTGAGATGTATTTTTTCGTGTCTCAATAAACTTACTTGAACTTGACAAATGTGTGCGTGTATATATGTATATTGTCACGTGGGGGTGGGCGGTCCGGGGCTCTGCTAACACTTAACTGCTAGGGGCTCAAAAGGCCCAAATACTCAGCCCCTCCGACTCCCTGGATTCACCGGAGTCTCCTTGGTCACACAAGATAGGACCAACAATGCCCACCTCCGCAGGTCTTTGCTTCCACCACAAAGGGGTGCCACTGATTCACCCTGGAAGCCCTTCAGTCAAACACGGGGAAACTGCTGTTAACAGTTCCGGCCTAGACCCGTGGGGGAGTGAAGGAAGACTCAGGCTTACCTATAACCATTACCTCCCTGAGTCTTGCCTGCCAGACAAAAAAAGGTTGCAGGAACTCCTTTCCCGCCTGTCTTCTCTATCTTCCTCTTAGCAAGGTCGCCAGCTGGGTTATTATATCTGCACCCCAGCAATGCAGTTCAGTGGGTGTATTATATATTGTTTGTAGCCAGAAATGTATGCTCATAGAGAAATATCATAAATGGAGGCACACTCAAACACAGTAATAAAATGTGTGGATTTACTGATGCAAATTACATGAACACACACACACAATCACAAGTAATACATGAATATGGAATATGGATAATGAGTCTGGAGATCGTCAGCCTCTTCTTCCACGACCTCCAACACTCCTTCAACTGGGCAGGAAGACAGGAGTCTCACTCTCTCACAGGAGGGCCTCTTCACCACGTCGGCACCTCTTCTTCACTGTCCTGCCATCCATACACACTGTCCTCTCTGACAGTCCTGGACACAAGCTGCGTTGCAGCCTATTCTATTAAAGTAATAGTCTTGCTGCCACATACACAAGTAAATATTGTGGCCTAACTAGCCTACTCATACAAGGGGTAATGGGAGGGAAAATGATCTACCTTACACTCCTGGCTCACGACGCCTGTCCCTCGATGGTGAGAGGTTCCCACGCTTCCTTGGGCCGATCCTTGACGATCCAGGACGTTCCACAGGTCCTCAGGTGTCGTGAAGCCTTCGCGTCGTCGCCGTTCCAATCCCTGAGATTCAGCTGCCCCAATCCTGGTTCATCGATGGGCGCTGAGCTAATCACTATTTTTCCCCACACTCGCCTCTCCCACAGGGCGTTGCTCCATGTCCTAGGCACGGTGTCGTCCTTCCAAGATTCTCAGTGGATGTGACCCCAGTCACAGCTAGGCCTGCCCGCCCACCTTCCAGACCTCAACGTCCAGCCAGCGGCGCCGCCCAGCGTCGTCGCCGACTATTTTCCAAGTTTGGCACTTCTCTGCTCACTGAACTTGGTTCCTCTTTTGCTTCCCAGAAGCGCCGGGTCTCCAATAACTATGATGGGCTGCGATGGCCAGCTCAATCCACTGAACAAGGCTTGCAGAGCCTCCAATCCTTGAGAGCAGACCGAGGCGCGTCCTGTCGCTTCCAAGGTCAGAACAACTCTGACGTTGGCGCCGCCCGGGGCACTCGGTGACGTCATGGCGGGCCCTGATTGGTCGCCCGCGACCTACGTCGGCCAATCCGCGATCGGCAATGTCCCTTCCAAAAGGTCATATCTGCCGTAGGGGATACTGTTTCATTTTATATCAGGGCGCCAATTTCTCATTATTTACAACTTATAATATAACTTCCTTCCCTTAACTGGCAGCCGGTCCGGTCGCCACATATATCATTAGACTCCCTGAACCTCAGAGAATCAGTAGGGAGAGCTGATATGACTCTTTAAGCTGGCAAACGAAAGAAATAGGAGAGGGCACCGTAACAATATGCGTGTGTGTATGTATGTATATAAAGTATAAAGCTGATCAGAATTACATTTCTCCATTATAAATTCACATTAATGCATTCATAAATCTGTATCTATGTATTTACGTATGTAGCTTACCCTAACATTTTAAAAGCACTACGATCATCATCTGTGGTTGTTCATTAAATCTCTGAACTGTATGTTTGACAAATCTTTCATCCTGTCTGTGGAGGACAGAAGAAAATGTATATATGCTAGTTAGCATTGTAAATGTGTGGCCACATCTGTGGTGGAAAATAATAATAATAATAAAAACTGCCGCCTGTACTGGACGGGTGCTGGGGTGCATGACAGGCAAATTAAAATGTTGCTAAATCACCAAATGTCAAGCGCTTAAGTTAAATAATGTGACCCTAAGCTGTCTCCTACTGGACAGGTACGGGGTTCACAGTAACTTAGTGAAAGATAGAATACTACCACCACTAAGTTTGATACACCGAGTACTCCCGATGCCCATGTTAACTCTGTAACTAGATCATCAGTGCTGTAACTTGCTTAGTAAAACAAACTGTGAGGTTCCTAAGCCCTTTGTGTGTGTCTGTAACACTTTCACTATCGCTTACAGGATGGGTATGGGGTGCATAATAAATTAAACTGAAGACTTGAGTATTTTGAAGGTAATGGGTGAACCCGCCGGCAGCTGCAGTTCTGATTAGTTCCACTGGTGTGACGGGGCAATAGAATTGCTCTAGTGCACAATTTAGAAAGCAATGCAGTATGAGATGTGCATTAAAATGAAATGGGAGGGACACAGAGGCTTAAATTTAATTCAGTACTGCGGCGTGCTGGTAGACACAGCTGGAATTGTTAATGTATTCTCGGGATTAACCAGGTGGGAGGGAGCGGGGGGGGGGATAAGGGTAGTAGGAACAGTAGTGGAGTATATTCCCAAGTACAAAATGTGTTCGAACACTTAACAATTACGAACACACATGTAACCGAATTTAACTAGCCCAGAATTAAGTAAAAAATTAACGCACAGTGAAATTTTGTTAATTTCTGCCAGACTGATAACTAAATTATAGTGGCTAATTTTCTCTATAAACTCGCACCCACTGTGATACCATGAACACTAAACCCGCAAGAATTTCTCAAACGACTGCTACCCCAGTTGACCACAATTGGGACCCCCCCCCCCCCCCGCTACTCCAGGTTTCGTCTGGCTGGGGTGCGAGGCTCGCCTGCACACAACAGGGTTCATGCCGGGACTTTAAAATACTGAGCGAAGTTGGAGGAAATTAATCCAGATCTTTTAAATCAAATATAACGCGTACAAGGGGCAATATCTAAAAGTTCGACCAACCACAATGCAGGACAGAAAACGGATGCTTTTCCCACTCATAGTATAAACCCATAAACTCGTGTCCAATCTACCAGCTGAAGCCGTAAATGCAAAGTCATTATTCCTGTTTAAACTCTAGATTGAAAAAAATCCTTGAACAATGGGGACGGACAATTGACAAGTCGCCAGCTTCCTGTCTCCGTCGATGATTTAGATTCAGCTACTCTGAACAAAAAGTTCCAAGCAACACCTGGCTATGGTGAGCCCGTTGTATATACTTGGTACAGGTGGTGTGCATGGTACCCGTCCAGGCCACTAGGGAGATGGTGGCTGTAAACTTTTTTCCAGACACGTCGCCCTGGTGTTTGTAGTGTCCTCGGTTCTTCCAGGTGCTTAACGTGTTCAGAGACAATGTACTCGCTCCCCTTGTAGAAAGCAACCCTTGGCTGAGGGGCCTATACATTAAGAAACAAAAACATGGTAAACGAACTCCCTTTCCCAGCTCTTGAGACGGCCCCGCCCCCAATCCCTGCCAGAGTCTTACTGAGATATGTAACATTAGGCTCCATATTCCCAGTCAAGTTGGGCCTGGGCCCAGAAATAACTGTCTTTGGTTCAACCTGCTTATCTTCGACATTCCCCAACCATTTCCTTGGGAGTGACGACTCTTAAGGTCCCATTGGTGAATACCTCGTCACCTAGTAACATCTTTAGTCATTACAACTTTGCTCCCTCTCCCCTCCTTACTGGTGGTGTCTGGCGCCGTCCTCTCGATCGGGGACACAAATTTCCCTTAACTGCAACCTATACCACGATTTGTTTGGCCCCACTACGTAGCTAAAAGTCTGACTTACAAACATGGACATAAATTGACTGGATTAAAAATATTACCTTTTAATCGCACCCAGACTGCATGGCGCGCGCACGGTGTTCAGGTTCCCTTCTAAGGAGGCCCCTTGACCGTCTAGCTGCCATGTTCACGTCTCCAAAAATGTCATCATCTGCAGTCATCCTCCCGTCCCGTGTTGCGACTGGGACCAAGAACCTTATTCTCATTACATCCTCGATATCTCTTAATTTAGTTGACGTCGTCACTGAGATCATTCGTGTTTGGAACATTTTCCAGAAAGGTATTCCTTATCTGGCTTTCTACCTAGTCTACCATCATGAAAAATAATAGCTTTTGACATCCTGACACCAGTATACCCCACCAAGAAAGTAATCACTCACAACCCTCGTACTCCGATTGTTTCTAAATTAGGTTCACCAGAACACGCAGTCCACAAGCTTAAAAATTCAACCCGTTCTCGCAAATTCGTTAAGTCAATATTGACTTATTAACTACGTGCATAGGTGATATACTCGCAGTCTTACCTGGGACGCGGTCGGGTCAAGATACCTGCTCCGCACCTTCCCCCCCCCTCCCCCCATGCTGGGTACTGAGATGGAGACTCAGTCACCAGAAGACATGGCTACTTCTCACGGCGTTATTAACATGGACTCTGAAAGCAGCCAGTCAGACGAGGAGGGCGAGTATCTAGAAGTTCTGACAAGGAATAAGAAGAAACGCAGAAGACAGGATGCAAGGCGTAGTGTGGACAGTAATACACTTAACGGAAACGATAAGAGAATGAAGAACGACGCCGAGACTGATGCAGACAAACGGACGGAACGATGTCAGGAAGGTGAGGTTCAGCGGAGATGGAGGCTTCTCTTCCCTGCCTCATGCACGTTGGCCTATCATCAGAAGCTGCTGTGGACCGTCAAACTCGGAAGAGAACACCGCAAGTTCGGGCCCCTGCTGAAGGAAGGTGTAAACAGACCTTACTTAACGGTAGGTTCTATGGAGGCAGTGACGTTTCTTAGCCAGCAAGGATATGATGGAATTCTTATGGAAATACCGGAGGGGAACGAGAAGCTGACGAAGGTAATTATCTATAAATACCCTCAGATTCTGGACCCCGAGTTTATACTCGACGACCAACGATTTGTGTGGGCCAAGCGTCACCTTATTAAAGGTGAAGCTAGGAGTCAGGTGGTGGCTCTAGTGAGAGGTGACGTACCCGAGAAAGTGTTCATCACCGGGACTGGCTACAGGCATGTAGCAAAGTATGTGGAAGAGCCCATAATATGCCTGAAATGCTGCAGATGGGGGCATAAATCCTGGAGCTGTCAAAATGATCCACGATGTCGTTTCTGCGGAAAGTCTCACCTCTCTACTGTGTGTAGAAACAGACTGAATCTGGGTGAGAAAATAGTTCCCAGATGCTGCAACTGTGGAGGTGTTCACAATGCGAGCTCGGCTGTGTGTAGCAAGAGGCCGAGTATGGCTGTTCTCCGGCCGGTGAATGTTACAGAGCAAGCAAGAGCTCTTACCCAGACACCGGGAGCACAGCAAAACAGTCTGCCCCAAACAGTGCCAGTGAACCGGACGAATGCGTGGGTAAAGGAGTCACCTTTACTTAGGCAGGCTTCAGCAACAAGCAGCCACGCCACCACTCAGGATTCCGGCAGTGACAGTGTAACGGTGAGTGAAGTGGCTACTGTGGCTCAGAAAGAGGGTCATAATAATATTGTCAAGGAAGTGTGGGCTGAACTTAAAGTTGGTGAGTTCCTCCAAAATCTGGGGCAGAGAATCGAGTCCATCGAGGCTAAATTAAACGTTCAGGAGGTCAAGGAAAATCACAAAACGGTGAAGGATAGTCAGGATATAGTGGTTGAGGACAAAAATGAAATATTGAGTGATGAAATGAAGGAAAGTGAAGTGTGTGTGAATGATGATAGTCGTAGGAAAAGGAAGAACCCTATAATTACACATAAAATGAAAGAATCATTTGGGCCAATAATGGACGTCACAGGACTGAAAAAATCTCTTGAGAATCGCAATGTCGCTTTTACTGGTGAACTTGGGAGGAGGTGGGAGATGTTATACAAGGTATGGCTATCATTTAGTGAACTATTGGGGATGACTTAGGCAGTGAATTGATTAATAATGGATCACCCTAGACTGAAAGTGTTGTCATGGAATGTTAATGGTTTAAGAAACAGGGTTACAGATGTTCATTGTTATGTGATGGGAAATGATATTGATGTTGTAGCTCTCCAAGAGACAGGGGATAGGAATGAAGGATTATTGAAATTAAATGGCTATAAAGGGTTTCACCTCTTCGCTGCAAATAACATCAGAGGCACGTCGATTTATGTTAAGAACTCCATACCAGCAGAGTTAGTAGAACCGCCATCAAAAACGCAAGGTATAGAGAGTGTCTGTGTTAAATTATCATTAAGGGAAGGGGAATTTATTGTAGTTAATTTGTATGTATCCAGGAACTGCTTCGACGCTAACTATTTACCTGACTGCATTTATACTAATCCTTCACTGGTCATTGGGACCTTAATGCTCGGCACACAAGCCTTGGGTCAGTGGGTAGTATTAATGCTAATGGGGTCAAGTGGTTACAGTTTCTACAAGATCATCCAGATACCTGTCTCTTGGGAAACAATGAACCAACTCACATCAGGGGAGGACGGCTTGACTATGCCTGCTACCCGTTGGCAGGCTTCTTGGTTGTCTGTTACTGGTAACAAGCTACGTACTCTTAAATGTTGTGTTTCCTCGTGGCCGTCCTCCTTCCACCGTAACCGGCGGTGGGAAACAGCTCTAGCGAGGTTGCGTATTGGCCATACTCGCTTAACCCATGGTCACTTGATGGAGCGCCGCCCTGCTCCTTATTGTCCTAGTTGCATTGTCCCTCTTACGGTCGTGCATGTCCTTCTTGAATGTCCTGACTTCCAGGACGAGCGTGTGTCTTGCTTTCCGACCGCCCCTCGCGGTCACCTGTCCCTCGATAGAATTCTTGGTGACTCGGATACTTTTGATATCGTTCGCCTTATGCGTTTTTGTTCTCGTATTGGCATCCTTGGTGATATTTAGCGCCCTCTGATTATTTTGCGTATTTGATGGTGCTACATAGCCTTCCCGGTTTGGTGCCTTCTTTTGATAATTACTTACTTACTTGACTATGCCTGCGTTTTAAACTCTCAGGGGATTATGGGGGAGGCTCGGGTTGTTCGGGAACTACTTAGTGACCACTTTGCCTTGAACGTTGAATTACCACTGGGGAAAAAACAAGTCCACTTTCAAAGGAAAACCCCCTCCCCGCTCAGCTCGTTGTCGCCGTGTGGGGGCTTCGTGGGCGGCTGCCGGAGTGTGATGCTCCTTAGGACAGTCCTCTGTCCTTTTCTAGCCTTGTGCTCCTGCTGCCGTCCTCTCCAATTCTGCTGGGCACCTTTTCCTTTTCCTTCTGTTTCGTTTTTCTCCCCCCTCTTCTCCTATCTGCTTGCCGTTTCCTGCCGACCTTTTGCTCGTTCTGGTTCTTCCATGGACTTCTTCTATTTTGACGCCCGGGTGCTTGAGGAGGCATACTCATGCACCCGTAGAACTGCAGTACCCGACGTCGAGAGCGAGGGGAACCTTTTATTGTCAATCCCCACTTCGTCACTGAACCCGATCTCGACGGACTGTCGGTTTCTTAAGGTGGCGTTTGTGGGGCGTATACTCACGACGCACCCCTAGGAGGCCCCGACAAGATCGGCGATAGCTTCTTGTTGGGTGTCCTGCCTCTAATTGTGGCTCCATGGTGGGTGTGGGGGCACATTCGTGAGTGAATTCTTCTTTTCGTCAAGATGATAACCCCTGTTTCGGCTGCTTCTGGCTTACCTTCTCAGGCTCGTGGGGTGGGCGACCAAGCCCCCGAGTCGGTCCGTATTGGAAGACCGGGCTCTGTAGCCTCCGCTGCATTGGGCCCCGACCTTGCTCCTCCTTTGGCCTCTCTGACTCCTTCCCCTGGCTCCCCTCCCTCCTCTGTGGTTGGGTCGAGCCCCAAGCCCCCAGTGGTGACTACCTCGTCCCCTGGCGCGGCTCCTTCTCTAGTTGTAACTACTGCGCCTTTTAACCCCTCTCTCTCTGGGGGTTCTAACCGCCGTCCTCGTCACGGCCGCCCTCGCTCGATTCCTTCCAGTTCTGCTACCTATCAAGCCTTGTTTGGTCCCGCTTCGTGGGCCAAATATTTTGATCTCCTCCCTCTTGATTCTGCGCCTCCTGACGATTTCTCCCTTCATCGACATCTCATTGATTCCGTGGATGCCTCCATTACTTTCAACCCCACTCGTCTCGGTACACGTGTCGTTGCTGCTCCTTCTCAGGATGCTGCTTCCCGCTTGGCTGCCTTGGCGAGACCCCCGTTCGGGTCTCGAAGAACGTTCAGTTGAATGCCAGTGTTGGCACTATTTTGCTCCCGCCCCATGTTGCAACCGGTGTTCGGGACCTGAGCGACTGCCACGACGATATTCGACATATCCTCGCTGCCCAGGGCCATTCTATTCTCCAGGTGGATGTTACCTATCGTACGTTACGGCTCGTGATTCTACAGCAGCAAAACTTTAATAAGTCTAGGGATACGACACAACTGCTGTTCTCAAAAGCGAATCACCAGTATAACCCCTTAATAAGTAATGAGCACAAAATAGAATCTTCATAGGACTGAAGAATAAAGACACTAAGCATATATATATAACATTATATTAAATAAATCTCAAAGGCAAACAGATGATTATATGGTCACAATATATATCACATTAAAAATATCACTGTAACTTCCAGACATTAAATCAATAATAATAATAGGTATGGCTATGACAGAACAAATGAACTTAACTTCAACAAGTTGTTATCTCCCTGGTTCCCGCTCAGCTACTGAACAAAATAACGCGGGAATCAAAACAGATTGCCTCGCCCCGCGAATAAATTGCCAAAGTTACAATATTTATTATTTCAACAATGGAGCAATACATTGTGACAAGAGTAATCTTAAACTAACTTAATGAATAATTAGTACATATTGATATACACAAACAAAAGTAATTATTCTTTACATAGTAATTAAAATATGCATACAGAATAGCATAATGGCATGCACACCCAGCAACGGACGATCCCACGACAATTTGCCAGATACAGTTCACTCAATTATTATTTCACTCTGTTACCCACTTATGATCACATATAAATCATTAGTTCCCGTGGGAAAACTGATCACACAAAGAAATAAACAATCATTCCCACGATACGCTGGGCCTAACGCCAACACTGTAACATGAATGTGCATTTGCATAGAACATAAGTATAACAATATACATGCTTGTAATTTACATATAATTATAAATGTACATATTAATATATTTACTTACGTATCTTATAAGGGTACGTAACACTTCCACCTCCAAGAAAAAAAATGCAATGGATTGAAGATCAATGGCATTTTTTCAAAGTAAAATGTATGACACTTGAGATTTATGGTATTGATTACACCAAACATGTATAAGTAATAAGAACACATCTCTGGACAAAAATGAAAACACTCCAAATATAGTCTTACAGGAAACTCAGAAATTTCAGTCTTATGACTATGTTCTATATATGTGTCACTGGAGTATGCAAATTTATCTCTCCAAGGTACTATCTCATTTATTTCACTTTGTTTTAGATCATATTTCACACTCCTATCTACATTATCATTAGTAGCATGAATAGAATTGTCAATAAAGGTAGCTGCTTTCACACAGTTATCATGGCAATTTTGCTTTTCATATGTTTCTACTATTTCTCCAAGATCAGTTTCATTTTTCCATGTGATTCCTTTTTCACATGGTGAATTTTCCCAAGACAGCCTCGATTTTCCATTACTCCCTTTTTCTGGAGCTGAACTGCTTAATTGAAGCAGGCTGTATGTTGAGTTGAGTTGGGACTTCTCCTGGGTATGCTCTGACACAGACATCTGCTCATCACTCTTGATCCTCTGTGGAACACATACTCTCGCCCAATGGGTACTAAAATTAGAGAAAGTAGCATTAAACCTCACAATTATGCATAAGACTTTCCCATTCATAGAACCTTCCGAAACACAAGACACCGACTTATCAAACCTTTGACCTTCCAACCAAGAAATACAACCCAAGATTAGTGCAAAGACTACCTGATCGAACTGACTCAGATGATCCATAAGGAACACAGAAATCAATTGCCTCATAACTCTGTCATAACGATCAGTGAAAGAAAACAGGCATATGCCTAGGCACCATATCTCAATCATAACTCTCAAGACAAGTTCACACCCTCTGATGGTGAACTTGAACACAACACCCACATTCATCAACCGTCTAGTCTTCCAAGAGACTAAATAAAACATGCCGAAAACTTTACAACCTTCACCATCACTTCCCAAGTGATTTACGTCTGATGACAACCAATCAACCAAGAGGTTTAAGGGTCTTAACATCTTGAAGATGAACAGCAGATTACCTGGGAAACGCCCAAGGATAATCTGTAACCCTTCACACTGATTAACACTAGGTAGGATAACCTTATCCCCCAACTTGAATTGCACACCTGGAGCCTCAAACATCTGCTCCCCAGTATGATTTAATCCTTCACCCACAATATGATTCTGAAAATCAACTCCAATATGACTCTGAAAGTCAACACCACACTTAAGTGGAACATACACTTTTATCACTCGTGCATCAAAATTAACTGGATCTGAATATAGAGACACTGCTCTAGCATAACTCACCACTTCCTCAGAACTGGATGCACAACCTACTTGAGTAAACTCTCTCTGCTCAACCACAAGGCTTGACAAAGATGTCCCACAGTCCATTACTTCACAAGAAAATGGCTCCTGCAGAATAAAAGTAGATTTCAACATCCTACACACACTCTGACTCAATGTACACAATGAGAAATACTTCCTCCACGTAGAATAAGAATCACAACTCCTCAACTTAGATCCAAATGCTACTTTACCACTCTTAATGATCTTACCAAAATTTCCTCCCATGACTTCTGGAGCTGCTTGGAGTACTGTCTGCTCACAATCAATATCACTACCAAGCTGGGTCACATCCTCACAGACAACTGAAGAGGGAGGCTCAATGGGTCTCCATCTACTCAACAGAAGCTGATCCTCTGGCTGCTTTCCCACACTCTCCAAAACTGGATCTACAGTACAGACTGTCTCCTTGCTTCTCTCTGAAATCTTAGGGTCAGTTCTACTCAAAGCACTTAAATGAAGGGAATCTGAAACGAGCGGGCAAGTAACAGGTAGTTTGACCTCCTCCCCTATTATATCACCTTGACTAGGGTGAGGCGGGGCCTCTACAACGGACTTACTCTCGACAACTGATTCTAAACTTGGAGTGAGCGGGAATACTTCTGCCAACCCGACATCTTGTCCTAAACCATTCACTTGGCTGGAATACAGAGTCGTGGCTTTTAAGTTTCTCTCAACTCCTGGCACAACGTTCGTAGTGAGCGGGCAAGACAATGGTACATGGACATCCTTTCCCAATTTATTGGAATAAAGCAGAGTCATAGTATCAGGCTTACTCTCAACAACTAAATCGGCCACACAGGAATCTGGAACAACCACATCCCACTTCTCCACTGAAGGGGTACTGGTTACTGGAACAAATGCTTGAGTAACAACATCAGAACTGACAACTGGATTTATATTAGTACTGACATCAGCACAGGTAGAATGGACAAAACCATCTTCTACAACAGGTTCATTCATAGAACTAACTTCAGCACAGGCAGAATAAACATGGTCTGCAACGGGCTGTTTACACAAACGGGGATCAATCTCACCCACAACATGATTTATGGCCACATCATTACCCAATATAACATCCACACCTGGGATGGGCAACTGTGTACTAACACCCACAGTGCATAAACGTGGTGTAATGGTGGATCTGAAATTAATATCTATTAGAGGTACAGTTTTACATCCTGCAACACTCTGAAGAACAACAAACTTTCCTGTCTCTCTCTTTTCAACATCAGAAAGAATGCTGGATGAAATTATGGTTTGGGAAGCACCTGTATCACGAAGAATAACCACTGGCTTCCACTTTCCATTAATACACAAGACTTCACCTGAAGACATATATGGTGAATACTGTTTCACCCAATTGGGGTTTACAGTTACATGTTTATTAGTAAGTTTATTTTGCACACCTCTGCAATAAATGAGACCAGTTGGTCGTAACTCAGGGTGCAATATAAAACATGAATGAATTCCATGGCCTTTTCTCTTACAATGGGAACAGGACCTTACAGTGGACACACTGGTAGAACCAACTGTAGGTTTAGAAATAACATTACTAGGCTTAGATGATCCTGGCAATGGAGTAACCATCTTAGGGTTAGTAAGAGAAGAGTTCACGGGAGTAACTGTCGCACCAGGAGGAGACTTATACTGATAAGGAGTACGGTGAGCATTGAAATTTACTCTACGACTAGACTTGGGTGAAGTGGCCGTAAACGGGGCCTTAGTCAGCAACTCATGCTCATCCGCGAGCTTTGACAGCTCATCAATATCGGTTACATTCTTTTGTTCTGCCATAAAAGTAGACAACTGGTCTGGAAGACATGACAATACTTCTTCCATTATAAGAAGATTCTTTAGAGCATCAAAATCAGTGACTGCAAGTGACTTTAACCATCTGTTGCAAAAATTCATCTTCTGACGAGTAAAATCTGCTATTGTCTGATCCCTGATTCTCCTTAGGTTCCTGAACTTTTGCCTGTGTGCCTCTGGATTTAGCTGGTATGCATTGAGGATGCTTTTCTTTACAAAGTCATAATCAAAACTATGAGCGTCAGGTAGGGTTGTGAAAACCTCCTGACTACGCCCCTTGAATTGAGACTGCATAATGGCTACCCACTGATCCCTTGGCCAGTTCATACTGATGGCAATTTTATAAAAATGTGCAAAGAAAACCTCAGGATCTTCCTCATTGAACTTGGGCAACTCTATATACTTATTCATCCTGATGGGATTATTATCACTATTTGTTGAAACATTACTAGTATTTCCATGCCCAGCTGCCATACGCTGTGATTCAAGCCTGAAGTTAGTGTCAGCCATTTGTTGTTGAATCTCTAATTGTTGCTTCTTTGTGGCTTCAAGTTGCAACTCAATTAAACCTCTCTGGTTTTGTGCCGCAATTTCTAAACGCCTAGTCTCCAGCTCCCTTTGCTGAGCTTCAGCCTCTAATATTTGCTGTTGCTGTTGAGCTTCAATCTCTCTTTGACGAGCTTCAGCCTCTAATATTTTCTGTTCTTTTTGAGCTTCAAGCTTAGCATTGGCTATTTGCGCTTCTAACTCAAGACGCTTTAACGTCATCTGATCACTCGACTCCTCTCTTAACTCTTCTAGAATTTCTTCCTCTAAATCCCCATTCTCAACAAAATGCGTCACAATGACTTTCAATATTTGGGCTTTAACCATTCTATTGCTGGCGGTCAAATCCAACTGATTTGCCATTTGTATTAACTCAGTCTTTTTAAGGTTCTGAATCCCTTCAAAGTCTGGGTGAGCCACCAACGCTGCAACTTTCTCCTCCATCGTTACTAACACTTGGCACTTGATTCACAAAAATAATTAAAATAATGGCACTGCACTACACTTCACTGTAAAATTGTCACCACACTGAAAATTCGCTTGGCCTCACTGCACAAACAAAATATATAGGATGACTTACCTCAAAATCGTGAAACGTTGTTACTTGACACACAGGAAGGCTTGCTTGGCACATGGAATAGTTCTTAAGAAACACACAGAGACACTTGACACACTGGTACCTAGGAAGGCAAGGTTAGATTAGCATAGTTAAGTTAAAGTGGGACAATATTTCCCGGCACAGGCCCCCATAACTCTTTGTTACCTATCGTACGTTACGGCTCGTGATTCTACAGCAGCAAAACTTTAATAAGTCTAGGGATACGACACAACTGCTGTTCTCAAAAGCGAATCACCAGTATAACCCCTTAATAAGTAATGAGCACAAAATAGAATCTTCATAGGACTGAAGAATAAAGACACTAAGCATATATATATAACATTAACATTATAACATTTTTGCCCGAAACGCATTGCGTAATAGTGGCTTTAGGCATTGTATGTACTAGCTCTATATATATATCAATCCATTAATGTAACATCACTTGTATGTATGTACCTTACCTGAATAAACATATTTATTTTATTATTTTATTTATTATATTAAATAAATCTCAAAGGCAAACAGATGATTATATGGTCACAATATATATCACATTAAAAATATCACTGTAACTTCCAGACATTAAATCAATAATAATAATAGGTATGGCTATGACAGAACAAATGAACTTAACTTCAACAAGTTGTTATCTCCCTGGTTCCCGCTCAGCTACTGAACAAAATAACGCGGGAATCAAAACAGATTGCCTCGCCCCGCGAATAAATTGCCAAAGTTACAATATTTATTATTTCAACAATGGAGCAATACATTGTGACAAGAGTAATCTTAAACTAACTTAATGAATAATTAGTACATATTGATATACACAAACAAAAGTAATTATTCTTTACATAGTAATTAAAATATGCATACAGAATAGCATAATGGCATGCACACCCAGCAACGGACGATCCCACGACAATTTGCCAGATACAGTTCACTCAATTATTATTTCACTCTGTTACCCACTTATGATCACATATAAATCATTAGTTCCCGTGGGAAAACTGATCACACAAAGAAATAAACAATCATTCCCACGATACGCTGGGCCTAACGCCAACACTGTAACATGAATGTGCATTTGCATAGAACATAAGTATAACAATATACATGCTTGTAATTTACATATAATTATAAATGTACATATTAATATATTTACTTACGTATCTTATAAGGGTACGTAACAGTGGACACGTTTACTCGTCCCCCTCGTGGTAGTCGCCGTCAACCCCTCCGGGTTGTGAAGATTACCTTTGATGGTAGGACCCTTCCACCCTCTGTCATTCTTGCTGGTGCCAGGTGCTCTGTCCAGGAGTACATTCCTTCTCCTCGGCTCTGCAACAAGTGCTGGAGGTTTGGGCATGGTGCCCTCCGCTGCTCCGGGACTGTCTCTCTCTGTCCTTTGTGTGGTGGCGAAGGTCACTCTAAGTCGGAGTGCACTTCTCCCCAGGCTCGTTGCCTCAACTGCGGTGAGGCCCATCCTACCTTCTCCCGTGCGTGTGTCCATTACAAGCTTGAGGCAGCCGTCCTCAACCTGAAGCACCGGGAGCGTTTATCTTTTCCTGAGGCGAGGCGCCAGGTTCGCCGGCTCCCGCCTTATGCTAATATCTCTTATGCTCGCGTGTTGCGCTCTTCCTCTCCTCGTCCTTCCCGCCTTCCTCAGACTCACAACCGTTTCCGGGCCTTGGACCCTGATGCGCCCACTGCCCCCTCCTCTGTTCCTTTGGGTTCTCTCCCGAAGGATCCTCCTCCTGGTCCTCTGTCTGGGGTTCCCCTTCCTTCTACCCGGTCTGTCGTGTCTTCTGTGTCTTCTTCCTCGTCCCCCTCCGATCCTCCTTCCCATCCTCTTCCTCCATCTATCGGCTCTCCCCACCACCTGTCGGTGCGGGCGGATGTCCATCGCTCTCCTAACGGCCGTCGTGTGTGCTCTCGTTCGGCTTCTCCTGTTGAGACACTGGAATCCGTTGCCCGGTACGTAGTTGCTGGGACACCTGTCTCTTTAAGTCAGAAGCGTAAGCCTGGCTCCTCTCCTTCCTCTTCCCCGGCGGGTAAGAAGGCTCCTCCTTCTGGCTCTGTTGCTCCTTCCCCTCCCGTTTCAGTGCTTGCGCCCCCTGTTCCTGCTATGGAGGTTTCTTTGGCCCCTGCTTCCCTTTCGGTTGCTGCTCTTGCTGGAGTGCGCTCCCCTCTTTCTACTCCCCCTCCTCCTGCTGCTGTCCTTGACGGCTCCTCTCCGTTGTCTCCTCCTCTTCCTCCTCCTCCTCCTCCTCCAGACCCTGCCCGCCCACCTCTGATCTGTTCTCCCGTTTCCTTCCCTCCGTCTTTGCTCAGTTTACCCATGCCCCCTAACCCTGACTTTGCTGACCCTGATCCCGACGCTGATATTCTTTAACGTGCTCTGTTGCTCTTTCGCCTTAGTTTCTTCCTTGTTCTCTGTTTTTGTCCTTTCTCTTCTCGTCGTTGTCCATTCTTCAATGGAACGTTCGAGGTTATTACGCCAATTTCCTCGAACTCCAACTTCTGATTTCGCGGTTTTCGCCCCTTTGTGTCTGTCTCCAGGAGCCAATGCTTGGTGCTCGTCCTGGTCGTTTTCGTGGCTATTCCTTTCTCTCCCCCCCCCCAGCCATTGCTGGGGCTTCTAATTCTTCTGCTCTCTTGATTCGGGCTGATGTTCCCTTTGTTCCTTTACTTTTTCCTTCGCCTCTCCATTGTTCTGCTGCTCGTATCTTTGTGGGGAAATGGTACACAGTTTGTTCCATTTATCTCCCCCCGAGTGTCCCGCTCTCTCTTCCTGATTTGAAACACCTCCTGGACTCCTTGCCGGAGCCTGTGCTCCTGCTGGGTGACTTCAATTGTCGTCATTCTCTTTGGGGTGACGTTCTGACGAATACCCGGGGTCGCCTCCTTGAGCCATTTCTCCTCTCTTCTTCCCTGTCTCTTCTGAATTCTGGTGAGCCCACTCATTAGGACTCTCGGACTCGCACCCTTTCTTGTCTTGATCTTTCTCTCTGCTCTTCTTCTCTTTACTTAGATTTCACGTGGCAGGTTCTTGATGATCTCCATGGAAGTGATCATTTCCCCATCCTTGTTTCCTTTTTCTCTTTTCGCCCTTCCCTATCTTTCCCTAGGTGGCAGTTTGCTAAGGCAGACTGGACCCTAATTACCCTCAGTGCTGCTCTCCCTGACCTCTCCCTTCTGCCTCTCTCTCGTGCTCTCCTCCTTTTTCATGACACTGTCTTCAACGCTGCCCTCCGCTCTATTCCTCGCTCTTCCTCTCGGGGTCCACGGAAGTGCGTTCCCTGGTGGAATTCGGACTGTGCTCGGGCTGTCCGCTGTAAGCGTGCAGCCTGGAAGAGGCACCGCCGTAGGCAGACGACCGATTCTTTTCTTTCGGAAAGCGAGTGCGGTGGCCCGTAGGGCCATCCGTACGGCTAAACGTGAATGTTGGGCATCTTATGTCTCAACAATTACGTCCGAGACCCCTCTGGCCCAGATCTGGAAGCGTATCCGCAAGATAGCGGGTAAGTTCGTTCCCGATGTTTCACCGGTCCTTCACCTCCATGATACTCTTGTGGCGGACCCGTTGCAGGTCGCTTCCGAACTGGGTTCCCACTTTTCTTCTGTTAGCTCTGGTCTTCGTCTTCCCCAATCTTTCCTTCTTCGTAAACCTGTCCTTGAGTCTCGTCCTTTAGATTTCTGCACTCATCTTCAGCTTCCCTATAATGATCCCTTCTCTCTCTCTGAACTTCGTTCTGCCCTGGCCCTCTGCGGTTCTACGGCGGCGGGCTCCGATGGTATTCATTATGAGATGCTTCGCCATCTCCCTCCGAGCACGTCTCAGTATTTACTGAGTCTGTATAATCGGATCTGGGAGTCGTCGTCAGTCCCTGAGGACTGGCTCGATGCCGTTGTCCTCCCTGTTCGCAAACCGGGGTCTCTGGGTACTTCCCCTAAGGACTTTCGCCCTATTGCTCTCACAAGTTGTGTCTGCAAACTCTTTGAATGTATGGTTCACGTTCGTCTGATGTGGTTCCTGGAACACCATCACCTCCTCTCCCCTTCTCAATTTGGTTTCCGCAAGTGCCGCAGCACGACAGATGTCCTGGTGAACTTGGAGGTCTATATTCGTACTGCTTTTGCTGCGAAGACCTCCGTTGTTGCCGTCCTTTTTGACCTAGAAAAGGCTTACGACACCACTTGGCGTTATCATATCCTATCTCAACTTCATTCTTTTGGCCTTCGTGGTCATCTCCCTCTCTTTCTCCGCAGCTTCCTCTCTCGTCGTTCCTTTCGGGTGCGCCTTGGTACCGCTCTCTCTCCCTCTTTTCAGCAATACGAAGGTGTGCCCCAGGGTAGTGTTCTGAGCACTACTCTTTTTCTTGTTGCCCTCAATGGTCTTCTTTCCTCTCTTCCTTCTGGTGTCTTCTCCGCTCTCTATGTCGATGATATTACCCTTTGTTGTCAGGGTGATGATTCGCCTCTCCTTCAACGCCGGCTTCAACTTGCCATTGATGCCGTGTCGTCTTGGGCCACTGATCATGGCTTCAAGTTCTCTACTTCTAAGACTTGTGCCATGACTTTTACGCGGAAACGGGTTGTTCTTCGTCCCTCTTTGTCACTTTATGGTCATCCCCCTTGAATACAAAGATTCCGCGAAGCTTTTGGGGTTATTTCTTGACACTCGTTTGTCTTGGTCTCCCCATATCTCTTACCTCCGTGTTGAGTGCTCTAAGGCCCTTACCCTCCTTCGGGTCTTGTCCCATACTTCTTGGGGGGCAGATAGGCGCACTCTCCTTGCTTTACATTCCTCTCTCGTCCTGTCTAAGCTCGATTATGGTTGCCCTGCTTACTCGTCTGCTTCTCCTTCTACTCTTCGCCGTCTTGATGCTTTGCACTATATACTGGGTTGCGCCTCAGTTCTGGTGCCTTTCGTTCGACTCCCGTCCTTAGCTTGTATGTTGACACTGGCTTCCTGTCTCTCCAGGACCGCCGTGATCGCTACTGTCTTCGCTATCTTGCGCGGTCCTTGCAACATCCTTCCTCTCGCCTCTGTCGTGCTTTAACTTTTACCCCTCCTGCAGTTCCTGTTCCTCTTCACCACCTCCCTCTTTCTGTCCGGTTATCTCGCCTGCAGGATTCTCTTTCCGTTCGTATTTCTGATGTTTCTCCTCGTGTTGTTCCTTCTTTGCCCCCGTGGAGGGTCCCTCTTCCGCGGTTTTGTACATCCTTGACCCGTATCACTAAAGCTTTTACCCCTCCTACGGTTCTAAAACGCCTTTTCCTCGAGCACTTTTCTTCTCACTCCCGCTCTGTTTCTGTCTTCACCGATGGGTCTAAGTCAGCGGACGGTGTTGGCTACTCTGTTGTTTTTCCTGATCGCACTTATATGTGTCGCTTGCCTCCGGAGACTAGCATCTTTACAGCGGAACTTTATGCTATTCTCTATGCTCTTCGTCTCCTGCTTTCTCGTTGTCAGTCTTCCTTTGTAGTTGTTGTTGACTCTCGTAGTGCCCTCATGGCTCTCGGGTCCTTTAATCCGGTTCATCCAGTGGTTGTCGAGATCCAGCATTGGCTGTTTCTCGTTCACAGTAAATTTAAGTCGGTTGAGTTTTGTTGGGTTCCCAGCCATATTGGTGTGTCTTTAAATGAGCGTGCGGATGCTGCCGCCAAGGAAGCTGTCCGCTCTTGTCCCATTTCTCGTAAGGGCGTTCCGTATTCCGACTTTTACCCAGTTATCCATTCCTCCGTCCTTACCCGTTGGCAGGCTTCTTGGTTGTCTGTTACTGGTAACAAGCTACGTACTCTTAAATGTTGTGTTTCCTCGTGGCAGTCCTCCTTCCACCGTAACCGGCGGTGGGAAACAGCTCTGGCGAGGTTGCGTATTGGCCATACTCGCTTCACCCATGGTCACTTGATGGAGCACCGCCCTGCTCCTTATTGTCCTAGTTGCATTGTCCCTCTTACGGTCGTGCATGTCCTTCTTGAATGTCCTGACTTCCAGGACGAGCGTGTCTTGCTTTCCGACCGCCCCTCGCGGTCACCTGTCCCTCGATAGAATTCTTGGTGACTCGGATACTTTTGATATCGTTCGCCTTATGCGTTTTTGTTCTCGTATTGGCATCCTTGGTGATATTTAGCGCCCTCTGATTATTTTGCATATTTGATGGTGCTACATAGCCTTCCCGGTTTGGTGCCTTATTTTGATATTTACTTACTTACTTTCAAAGGAAAAGGCTAAATATTAATAAAGATATGAAAAATTATTTTATTCAAAATATGGGAGATTGGTATCAACATTACACGCCGCTCTGCGTTGATAGTTTTTACGAGGACATGGTCGAGAACATAGAGAAATTAGTACAGAGGGAAAAAATCGGGGGCAGGGGAAGCAAGACGCACGGACCTAAGAAATTTAAATATTCCAATGATCAGCAAGTCAAGGGATGGGAGAGAATGCTTCGGAGTGCGCATAAAGCATGGTTAAAAAATGGAATGAGGGATGAAGAGAAAAATACAATGTTGGAAGTGGCTAGGGAATGCAGTCAGGTGAGGAAGGAGGCGCGGGACAGATACTGGCAAGAATTTGCTCAGTCCATTGGTAATACTAAGAACCTTAAAGACATATGGAGAGCAGTAAACAAAATCAGGGGTTGTAAGACCAAATTCATTGCTCACTCAGATCCAGGGAAAGTTGCTAATGAGTTAGTAGATAAATGGGCAAGTGCTGCTGGTATGGAGTCCTTACCTGCAGACACGAGAGTCACCATTGAGTCATGGGAAAATATTAGAAATGGAGTAACTTTATGTGCCTTAAATACAAGATCTATAACATGCACTGAGATAACCCACGATGAGCTACTGGATGCTATAAAAAGTGGCAGCTCCACTGCTCCGGGAAAAGATGGAGTAACGTATGACATACTTAATTATTAAGCCGGTATAAAACCTAATCCCTTACTTGATTTGTTTAATATGAGTTATAGAGAGGGAAAGTTACCAAGAAAATGGAAAGAGGCTGTCATCATTCCTATCCCTAAGTCAAACGGAGGCTACAGACCTGTCTCCTTAATATCCTGCTTTTGTAAAATGATGGAAAGGATTTTGTTAAATAGGCTACTCTACCTTGTAGGTGATAACATGTCCAGTAATCTCTTTGGTTTTATCAAAGGCAAAAGTACTGCGGATTGTCTCTTAAAGTGTTTGTCTAATGTGGATGACAATTGTAGAGTTTTTGTTGATCTACAAGGAGCATTTGATAAAGCCAATGGGGAAGTAATCTTATACGAATTAGCCAATCTGGGAATAACAGGGAGATTGCTACACTGGATAAGGGATTATCTACAAGGCAGAAAAGGTCAGGAGTATTACCAGGGATACATGTCTGAGGAACGGAGGTTTCAGTTAGGTACCCCACAAGGGGGAGTATTAAGTCCCACCTTATTCAATGTATTAATGAACAGATTAGCATCAGAGATGTATCCTCCAGGGGTCACGACGATCATATATGCTGATGACATTCTTATACAAGGCACTTCTGGGAACAAAATTCAAGATGCTCTTAACATACTTGGTACAACCTGTCACAAGTTAGGCTTAGTTAGTGAGGAGGGTAGAGGAGTGAGGAGGGTAGAGGAGTGAGAAGGGTAGAGGAGTGAGGAGGGTAGAGGAGTGAGGAGGGTAGAGGAGTGAGGAGGGTAGAGGAGTGAGGAGGGTAGAGGAGTGAGGAGGGTAGAGGAGTGAGGAGGGTAGAGGAGTGAGGAGGGTAGAGGAGTGAGGAGGGTAGAGGAGTGAGGAGGGTAGAGGAGTGAGGAGGGTAGAGGAGTGAGGAGGGTAGAGGAGTGAAGGGGCAGAGGAGTGAAGGGGCAGAGGAGTGAAGGGGTAGAGGAGTGAAGGGGTAGAGGAGTGAGGAGGGTAGAGGAGTGAGGAGGGTAGAGGAGTGAGGAGGGTAGAGGAGTGAGGAGGGTAGAGGAGTGAAAGGGTAGAGGAGTGAGGAGGGTAGAGGAGTGAAGGGGTAGAGGAGTGAGGAGGGTAGAGGAGTTAAGGAGTTAAGGGGTAGAGGAGTGAGGAGGGTAGAGGAGTGAAGGGGTAGAGGAGTGAGGAGGGTAGAGGAGTGAAGGGGTAGAGGAGTGAAGGGGTAGAGGAGTGAGGAGGGTAGAGGAGTGAAGAGGGTAGAGGAGTGAGAAGGGTAGAGGAGTGAGGAGTGAAGGGGTAGAGGAGTGAAGGGGTAGAGGAGTGAGGAGGGTAGAGGAGAGAGAAGGGTAGAGGAGTGAGGAGGGTAGAGGAGTGAGGAGGGTAGAGGAGTGAAGGGGTAGAGGAGGAGGGTAGAGGAGTGAGGAGGGTAGAGGAGTGAAGGGGTAGAGGAGTGAGGAGGGTAGAGGAGTGAAGGGGTAGAGGAGTGAGGAGGGTAGAGGAGTGAAGAGGGTAGAGGAGTGAGGAGGGTAGAGGAGTGAAGAGGGTAGAGGAGTGAGGAGGGTAGAGGAGTGAGAAGGGTAGAGGAGTGAGGAGGGTAGAGGAGTGAGGAGGGTAGAGGAGGGTAGAGGAGTGAGGAGGGTAGAGGAGTGAGGAGGGTAGAGGAGAGAAGGGGTAGAGGAGTGAGGTGGGAAGGAAGAGTGAGGAGAAGGATTAGTGAGGGGGAGGTATGAGGGGGAGGATTGATGGGGAAGAGTAGTGAGGGGGAGGAGTGAAGGGGGTAGGAGGGAGAAGTGAAGAGGCAGGAAGAACGGTAGGAGGGAGGGAAGAAGGATGGGCAAGAGTGAGGGGTAAGAGGGAGGGGGAAGGGAAGGGAAGGAATGAGCGGGGATGGAGTAAAAGGAGGAGTGAGGGGGGAAGGAGGAGTGACGGGGGGGTGGGAGGAGTGAGGGGGGAAGGAGGAATGAGGTGGTGAAGGAGTGATGGGGGGGGGAGGAGTGAAGGGGAAAGGAGGAGTGAGGGGCGAATGAAGAGTGAGGGGCGAATGAAGAGTGAGGAGGGAAGGAAGAGTGAGGAGGGAAGGAAGAGTGAGGAGGGAAGGGGGAGTGAGGAGGGAAGGGGGAATGAGGGTGAAGAGGAGTGAGGGTAGGGAGGAATAGTGAAAGGGGAGGAGGAGTTAGGGGGGAGGAATAGTAAGGGGGTAGTAGTGAGGGGGGGGTACGAGTGAATGGGAGGAGGAATGAGGGGGTATTGAAGAGTGAGGGAGTAGGAGGGAGGGGCAGGATGGAGGGGAAAGGAGGGAGGGGGTAGGAGGGAGGAATGAGAGGGTAGGAGGGAGGGGGCAGGAGGAAGTGAGGGGGTAGGAGGAAGGGGGAGGAGCAAGGGCAGGAGTGAAGGGATTGGAGGGAGGGCTGGAGTGAGGGGGTAGAAGGGAGGGCTGGATTGATGGGGTAAGAGTGAGGGGGCAGGAGGTGAGGAGTGAGGAGGGAGGTGGTAGGAGAGAGGTAGGGGGTAGGGGGGAGGAGTGAGGGGGGTAGGAGAAAGGGCAAAAGTGATGGGGGTAGGAGGGGCATATTGAGGGGGTAGGAGGGAGGATTGAGGGGGCAGGAGGGAGGGTAGGAGTGAGGGGCGTAGAAGGGAGGGCAGGAGTGATGGGATTGGGGAAAGGAGTTAGGGGGTATGTAGGAGGGGTAGGTATGACCTGGCTATATTGGTTATGTCATGTCAAATTGTTGCATGCTGAATGCTCAAAGCCCCTTTCTTTATTCAGTGTTGTCACATTCCTCATGTGGGTGTGGATAGGCAAACACTCATCTAGTTAAACTTATCTCATAGTACTTTCAGAGACCGGTAATTTAGATTGTGGTAAGTAGAATCTCCAAATAAATGGATCTTTAAAGCGCATTCCTATTTGGGTTTAAAAGGTTGTACCGAATAAGAAACTCGGATAAAATAGTCTAACACGAGCAATGTTGTTATTCAGTTTGGTTGCCTAAAGCACATACAAGGACTAGACATTACCAGGCATTCCTGTATGCCTTACCTTATGCTAAAACATTGCCACAACCCTGGGTTTTATTGATTTAAATGGCCACAAGGAGTCATACAAAATTGCAGGTTATAATGTTATTAGTTTATCCTCTGTGGTGACAAGTGGGCTGACTGATGTCTGTTGACACCTGTATCGTGCTTCAGTTTACTCGCCAGATCGTCCTATCTCTGGACTCGTCTGTAGGAAGTATATCAAAATAATTTGGATCATTAATAGCATAAGAGTTTGGTGTAGGAGAGAGTTGGAGTGTTTGTCGTGGCTCTCGGTTGTTCCTGTTATTAGTTGACTTAGTTTTAGAAATATTTTTGTTGGCCAGTGTTGAAGTTGTTTGAAAGTAGATGTGTTTTTGTAAAGAAGGGGGGGGGTCTCCATGCTTGGCTTCAATTATCTAAGTGATTATAGATATGTTGTGTATAAATGTTTGGACATTAGAATAATTACCTTCTTTTCGTTAAAGTCAAAAGGTAGCTTGATTAATTCTAGGGTTTTTTGTTTTTTACTGGAGTAACTTTTGGTTAATGACGGAATCTAGCTCAAAGGTCCTTTATTTCATTGTTCTTCTTCATTTTAATGTGGTAGTTGTGATATGGATTGTTCTGGCTCACCTGTAAGGTTTTGCAATGTTAAATACTGTATATAATAATAAGAATTTGCCAGTCTTGTAACCATTTTTAGAGTTCCCGTAGATCTTTGTAAGGGCTCGATATCATTTTTTCATGTTCCCTATACCATAAATCTTGGTGTCATCTGCAAAAATTGATGTGGTTTGTAATAATTTGATTTGTCATTGAGGTATATAAGGTTTAGACCCTTGTGGTACGCTTCATGCCGTATTTTCCAGTCAAATCTGTTTCAGAGGAAGCTTTAATTTATTTGTTTTAATTAAGCAATCTTTTTATCCTTTATTCCATGTGCTTCTTATTTCACTCCTAGCCTTTGATATGGTGCTTTATCAAACACAGTGTGTGTGTGTTTGAATAGCTGGTTATCAGAAAAAAATTGTGAACAGGTTTGTTTTTAACAAACCAATGTTTTGTTGATTTTACAAGAATATTAATGTTTCTTCCCTTCAGGACCTTGCAGATGTGAGGTCAAAGTAATTTGAAAGTTTTTTGCTTGGCAGTTTCAAAAATTTGAGTAACATTTGAAATCTATCTAGCGAGTTTAAGTGGCAGTAAGTTTGACTGTCAATTCATTTAATAGCTTGGATTGAATTCCAGGTATTTGAAGTTTTTTTGAATGTTAGTTTGTAAGGCTCTTCCCATTTATGGTGCTTGTTATAGGCAGATAGTTTATATATACACTATCTTGAAATTGTTTCAAACTGCTGAAGATAACTTTTATAGTAATGGGATGTCTGGTGTGAATAATTTAGTGTTCATTACTAATATTTGGTAGGACACTTCAGTGCATCATTATATTAACAGATTGGACATGTCTAATGGTTTTGTTTCTTTTCTTCTTAGAAAATTGAAGGGTTTGGTACCATTAGACAATATTGTTAGGAAACACTTTCATGTTTCCTATCAAGTTGTGACACTTGTGGGAAAATTTTTTTAGCTAATTTAGTTTAATCTTATCATTGATTAGTGGAAATGATGTAAAAATTTACATCAATGTTCCATAGCTTTAACTTTAGTCTATACATGTTTTAAAAGTGAAATTTGTTAGATTAAATTAACTATTAAAATAATGGCTAAAATTTATCTTTTGCAGTTTAACCTGATAACTATAAAAATGAGTAGTTTGGTATGCAAAGCTTTTAAGTTGTCAAAATTAGTTTTCACTTATAATATTACCTTTTTATATATAACTTAAGTTTTTATTAGCTTTATATATTTTACCTTTAACATAAGTTTATAAGTTTAATTATATAAAGTTATAATATAAGTATATATAACTAAGTTATAATATATACTCAAGTTTATATAATTAACAAAGCTATAATAAGTTTATATTAGCTTTATATTGTATTATACCTTTGTTTATTATAGTTTTATAGCAAGTTTTTTTTATATATTGTTTGTAATATTAATTTCCAGCATGATTAAATTATAGCTACTATCAGGATAAAGTATATAAAGTATTTTCATTAAAAGATTTATTAAATAGTATACAATATAACTAATGTTGACAATTTTGTTTCAGGTTGAGGTTTCAACTGAAGACTCCAAACAACTTCAAAGGCCAGGAAAACATCCAGAGTACCAAGGACAACAACCACCTGTAAAAGAAAAATAAAGTATATCAAACAGGGACACTCATTTTATTAACACTAACAAATTACTACCAAAACCCCTAAGTCCCAATCTTTTAAGATTGGCTCAGCAAGGCCTACCCCTTATTTGCATTTTGAGGCAGGACTTGTTGGCTGAAAGAGTGGAACACATCTTTTGGTTTAGTGCCCTCAACATGATGTACATAGGCTTCTTGTAAAGCCTATGTACATCATGTTCCAGGCACTAAACCTCTGGATGTATCCACTCTTTCAGTGAACAAGCCCTGTAGTTATTAACAATGTTTGCACATTGTTAAGGGTCCCTACACCTATGCAATTCTAGTCCATCTATTGGATGGGTAGTAGAGCAGGGCTCTGAAAAAGCCAAGCCAGGGAAATCTGCAGGACTGCCTGGTCCCCTTCTATGAAATGGGGTAGGATCAGTACAAACTGCATCAATCCCTGCAGGTGGTAACAGTAGGACTTTGGTACACATCTATAAATGGACTAGATAAAAAAAGAAAGCGTTAATTATTTGATATAGCTAAAACATTTAATTCAACATACCAGTTTATTGGATGTGCAGAGTAGAACAGCTACACTTCTTAAGCCAGTCAATTCCTTGATATCATAATCTCCATTACCACCTGAAACATTTAACCAAATTAGCTTATAAATTTTGTATTAAAAGTTGCTTTGCAAACTCAAATGGCTAATGTGCCTTAACATTTTATTCTCACTAATGCTTATCAAGCACAAGACTTAGATATGGCTACTCAAACTATTTAAGTTTAACAAGTACTTTAAAGTACAGAAAGAATTTTTACTTTACATTATCTACATGCAACCACTGATGCCTTACTTATTTTTCTATTTAAAATATTCACCAACACTAACCCCATTCTGAATGTCAAGCAATCAACACCTTCAAACTCTAGGATGAACAGCTGGACTTCCCAATTCTTATTCTGAAAGAAAAAGCCTATTTAAACTAGTTACATTAAAAAAATATGAAGTACAGTTACTAGTCAATATTTAATTTGTCTCTTGTACCATTATTTTTTTTTTTTAACTTTTAATTATGAACAAATCCATGAGGTCAATTTACCTCCCTGTTGCAATTTTTTTTAAATGTCATGGGACATTTGAACCCTCATCACAGCCCTTGTGGATTTGGTCATTTGATGCATCACACTATTGTGTGCAATTTATAGATGGAAAAACTTTTAGCCAATTATTTTAGAACCAAGTAACTGAACAAAGTTAAGCAAACCAATTACCATTTAAATAAACATTCTAAATACCCTCAATTCTTAAATTGAATAAAGTGTAACATTACCATTTTAAATTTTCTTTGCTATTCAAAACAATTCCTGCAAGGACTAAACTTTTATTGTACCCACTTATCAAGGCCTAGAACTACAGTTTTTATCCCCCATTCCCAGGCCCCTTCACTATTTAAATACTACTTATTAAACTAATTATAGCAGTACTCTTAACTGTCAGAATGATAGAGGGCAAAAGTATCTTGGCAATTTCAGGCCTTTAGTCCCCCCACAAAGCAGCCCATTACAGCTGACTAACTCACAGGGGCATAGGGTGAAAAACTCAGCCCACCATTTCTTGCCAGGATTCAACCTGGGACCACAGGATCACATCTCCAGTGTGCTGTCTGCTCAGCTGGCCAGCCCCTGTGCTACTTTCTGTAGCATACAAGTTCCACCAATTGTTCTGTACACTGTTCCTGAAGTTATGTTGGAAGCACCCTCCACAACCTGTCAATGAAACATTTAATATGGTTAATAAAATTTTTCCCCACAGCAATGTTTAAACTTAAATATTTGCCTTTTTCAAAATACACTATTTACCTACTTCCCCCACCCCATCTTTCATTTATTGATTCTAGAAAAAAGCCCTTTTAGTAACAATTTGGTAACAATTTAAAAAGTAGCATACTGAAATCTTATTTTCAATTATAATTTAAAGTTGGCATTCCCCCACCCCTGCATCCCCATATTGGTAATACAATTTATATAGCTAAAACATGTAATTCAACATACCAGCTTCATAGATGTGCAGAGTAGAACAGCCACTCGCTGCTTTGATACCATTGTAATCTAGCAAAGTACCTGAAACATTTAACCAAATTAGCTTATAAACAGCTTTTTACTCTAGTTTCTTTGCAAATTCACAATGGTAGTGTTCCTTTAAAATTGGCTAAAATTTTAAATTTTATTAATGCTAATCAAGCAATTAAAAAGGTAGATATGGCTATTCAAGTTAAGTTTCTTTAGTACATTTAAGTGGAGAAAGATACTTCAGACATAATGCTACATTGTTTAACTTTACTATTTAATATATAATGCAAATCTTTAATTTATCATTACTACCACACTCACCCGATTCTGAATGTCGAGCAAACACCACCTTCAAACTCTAGGATGTTGTTCTGGACTTCCTAATCTATAGTCTGAAAGAAAAGGCATATTTAAACTTCAATTATATATTACAATTAGATGAAGTACAGTTACCAGTTATTTGTGTTGTAACTTTTTTTACTTTCAATTATGAAATTCTGTTACAAACATTTATATGAACTGTTTCAGGTTGTGGGACAGATGCTCCTAGATGAACAGAAGATCCAAAAGGCCAAGACAACTCCAGAGACAATCACCTGTAAAAGAAAAATAAACATTAAACAGGGACACTAATTTTATTATCATCAATGCCTAATAATAAGTCCAAAAAATCCTAACAGCCTATCTTTTAACATAGGAAGGGATAGGCCTTGTTGAGCCTCCGATTTTAGTGCAGAGCTTGTTCCCGGAATGGGTGCATTACATCCACCACTTTAGTGCCAAACACATTGTACATATGCTTTACTGAAAGCACTGTACAATGCATGCCAGACACTAAAGTTTTAGATGCAAACAAGCCCTGTGAGAATTAATGTAACCATTGTTAAGGGTCCCTAAACCTATGCAAATCTAGTCCATCTATTAGATGGGTAGTAGAGCAAAGCTCTGAAAAAGCCAAGCCAGGGAAATCTGCAGGACTGCCTGGTCCCCTTTTATGAAATGGGGTAGGATCAGTACAAACTGCATCATCCCCTGTGGGTTGTAACAGTAGGACATGGTTACACACCTATAAATGGACTAGATAAGAGAATTAAGATTAGGTCATTGATACAGCTAAAACATCAAATTCAAACTCGCCCACTTTTGCAGATTAAAGGAGCCTCACTCCAAGCCAGTCCATGCATCATAATCACTTTCACCTGAAAAATATTTCAACAAATTAATTTCAGATTTAAAGCCAATCTTGCTTTACTTTTCAAATTAGCATTCAGTACTTTACAAATTCAGATGGAAAAAATTTCTTTAAGGAATTTACCTTTCCTACATATTCTAGTAGCAGTAGTAAAGATCTAATTTAGCAATACAGTATAAATATATATGGCATCAATTTGCCAAGTTTCAGTAAATGTCATTTGAGAAACTATCCACAACTGCACTTCAAAGACAATTTACATTTAAATAATATAGCATTGGCTAAAGATAAGTTATTACTATTTTTTTACTTTTATGCAAATCTATTCAGATTAACCTTTACTACAAATCACCCGATTCTGTTTAAGCAACTGACAGAGGGACTTCTGGACTTTCCAAACCACATTCTGGAAAACTATATAAATTTAAAACCAAGCTAAAGTAAACATTGAATATTTTTTTTACTTTCAAGGGAAAAATACCATCACTTAGAACAAAACTTTTCCTGCCATTAACTTTGACTCTATTACCCTTAAGTGTTATACATTTATAGATTAAAGCTTATTTAACAAACATTTAATGTTTAGTTAACAAGATTTATATTTCATTAAAATTTTATTAATAAAACTCCCTCAACTATGCCGTTTAAGATCTAATGCCCCACATTACAATTTTCACAATTTCAACATACCATTCTATTCAATACATTCCTGAAAGGACTAAACTTGCAGATATGGTACCCACTAGCCTAAGCCTAGACTTCCATACCCATTCAATTTCCATACCCTAATATTTAATAGGTTTTTAGCAATTAACTTCTACCCTCTAATTCCAATGTACACAACACTACTTACTGTAGATCTGCAAGTATTTTCCTGCAGCTCTTTGTTGCCAGGACCTTCCACAACCTGTCATGTGAACAGTAAATATTACTAAAAAGTTATTTGCATAGCTATGTTATTTTGTTCATACCTGTACCACCAGTTTAACAGTTGCCGTTTTAAATGGCACACTAACTATCTTTTTGTCCCACCTTTATTACAAACAAAGCTATAGTCATTTCAAGTCAACATCCTATACAAATTTTATTTTCCAACAACTTTAGTCAAGAACATTTTTCTGGAACATTGCAAAAACTTTAATTTAACAACCATGTATAACATTTGAATAAAAGCAATACAAAATTTATATATACAAGTTCTTATTCTTTTGCAACCACTGCTTACTACTATGGGGACAAATTTATTCTGTTGAATTATGTACCAAGCTTTTTAGTCTGAAAATTCAACTGTTCAACCCAACTGTTCAGCGTCAAAAGGGAGGGGGGGGGGGGGGTGTCCATTTAATGTACCACTTACATTTTAGTGTGGGCTTCATCCACTATTCTGATGTTAGCTGGAACATTTGTGCCAGCTGCTGGTTTGAAAGGGAGGCATACCATGTGCCAATTCAGGAAGCTTTCCACGTTCCTCACTGCAGGTCAGCTCAGGACCTCACTACCATGTTGGGAGGCAGTTGAAGACTAACCAATCAACATCCCAGGCTGGAGAGCAGTGCCAGCTCTGGGAGAATTTACCACCTGCAAAAAATTTAATACTCTTAATCTACACCATCTATCTCATCTTTACCTAGCCCCCAAACCTTACATTTGTCAGCATTAAACTGCATCTGGTAGTCTTAACCATTTCAAAACTATATAGGGCATCTGTATTTTTCATTTGCCAATTCTGCAACTATTGCAGTCTAAACCATAATCTTGCGAATAACCGAGGTCCGAGGAGAGCTTTTAGGCACTACTTACAACACTTCTCCCAACTTAACCCCATTTATACTAATTTCCTTTGGTATAGCCATGACCTAATCAACTTCAGTCAGCATTCCCAATGATCCGAGCCCCTATCAATTTTGCGCCACTATCAAAATCTCTGCTGAAGTCGAGGTACACAAAATCACAAACCTTATCACTATTTCCTCAACTATGGAACCTAATCCATGAACATTTAGTAATAAAACTATGCGATTCATGTATCTAGTCATGTTTCTCAAAAAAGAGTAGAGAAATGGCACTTGCAATGTTAGATTCTAGTAACTTTCCTCACAATAGACTAAGCCAATTGGTCACTAACTTAAGCGTTAAAGTTAACAAACTTTTCCTTTAAAACTTGCTATATTAGGAACTTCCCACGACCGACCTTTACCCGACATAATTAAATATGGTAAAAACGGTATATTAAATGCAGTAAAACTACGGTAAATTCAATATGATAAACTTGCATTCTTTAAGCATGGGCTGCATAGTAAGTGAACTAAACTAAATGTTAAGCACCCTGGCAAACTACTTCGTTCTATTCAATTTATTTAATCACTTTGTCCGGCTAGAATTTTTAGATTAGATTAAAGGAACACCCTCCCTGGTAACGGCTGAACTAGTTAACCAAATACAAATATTTAGGTAAAATATTTTCATAAAACCCGTCTACTTCCCCCACCAGTAAACTTGTTCAGCTAAAGGCATAATGTAATGTTCCACTTTAGTAAATAAAGACTTAAAAAAACACTACCCCATCTGTGTAGTTACCGGTTACCTGACATTCTACGCTTAAAATAACCCATCTATTCCCCATAATTGTTGATATAACTCCCCATAATTGTTCGATATAACTTACTTCTCACCCGCTTGTCGAGTACACAGCAGTATATATCCTCCTCCATCACTCACCGCGTGGATACTATTTCATTCCGGCCGCAAATTGCCTCAAATCACCTACGTTGTCCATAAACATATATAGAAGAGCAACTGACCGTAACACCCGTATAGTGATCACATAACGTGGGAACATTAGTAGTACTGCTGTCAAGACATAGATGGCGCCAGGACAAACGGTAATTCCTATGGACTCGGATACAAGACACTCCGTACATTGACAACATCGCACACTAATATTTTTACCACTTCGGCCACCAGCTTTAGACGTTTCGCATATGTGTACGTGTTCCATATTAAAACGACAATATAATGCTATTAACAATTAAAATCTTCTATTTAACAGGCATATAGTTATTAAATGAAGTTTAGTGATGTAATAGACATAATCCGGAGTTGGTAAGGTCGCCGCCCGCCAGCGTAAACACAACACACCCGAATGCCCACAAACACGATACAACGCACAAAACACAACACTTCTGTCAGTTTTTTTATAAACTCCTTTTATATTTATTATGTGATAGTTATACTTGCATAAAATGATAACTATTATAGGTAAGCGCCTAATATTTAATAATTAATCAATAAAAAAGAAGTCAGAAGCCACACGCCTGTCTGTACATGTCTTTTGTGTAAAAGTATTTTGGGCGCTCATGTACTTGTGCGCTAGCTGGCGTTCACACCTGTTCTCGCCTACAAGCATTAGAATTAAACAAACGAATTTATTTTTTCATTTATATACAAGAAGAGAAGGCTACTCTTGAGTCTGTAATATTCATCTGATCACTGGTCTCCCATTTGGTCCTCATTGATTTATAAAATAAAAAAAAATAAAAAATAAATAAAATGTTTATTTAGGTAAGATACATACATACAATAAATTTTTACAAAGATTGGTTGACTTATAGGTAGAGCTAGTACATACAATGCCTAAAGCCACTATTACGCAAGGCGTTTCGGGCATGATAAACTTAAATGACAAGCTTAATACTAATTGAGGATAATGAGTAGAATGAAAACAAGAAATGAAAACATAGATGAAAAAGCAGCACAAATACAATTATGTCGACAAACAGCGCTCTTAAAAAAAAAAAAAAAAAAAAAAAAAACAGACATTGGTTGACAATAGAAGGGTAAGGTAGGTTACAGGGAATTTATTAGGTATAGCTTCGTTTTTAACTTAAACTGGTTGAGAGAGGTACAGTCTTTAACATGGTTGGGAAGGTCATTCCACATTCTGGGCCCCTTGATTTGTAGAGCATTTCTAGTTTGATTAAGTCGTACTCTAGGAATATCAAAACTGTCTTACTTAAAACTTATCTTACTTAAAAACTTAATATCAAAACTTATCTTACTATTATTGAATGTCAATAACCGTATTATGCAATTTCAATTTCTTCTATTTCTTTCTTTATTATGCACCCCATACCCATCCCGTGGGCGGTGGTGTAAAGGATTACAGAGGCACATAATCGGTTCAGGAACTGAACCCTCTAGTTCGGTTAGCTAAGCAAGTAACAGTGTTTGACGCTAGTTACAAAATTATTAATGTTGTATACACATGTACACACACTCATACATACATGTATGTACGACGACTGGATCACTGTGTACAGGAGGCTGTTATGGCAGCAAACACTCTCCAGGCGACCATATATCTTGGATAAGTCGCTCCACATAATTGTCGCTTGGACCGTCGACTTCCTATGGCGTCACCTCTCACATATTTACGTCTCATTTCGTTATGAAATTAGATTATTTCAGAGTAAAAATAGGTTTGATCATGTTCTACGTGTAGCACCAACATTATAGTAAGTAAATATACCATATTTCTTCATTACTTACGTAATGCTAGGACGATATGTGGTTTTGGGCCGATTTGGGCCGATTTGGGTAATTCAATGGACCCGAGGGGGTTGCTAGTGCAGAAAAGTGGAGAGGGGAAAGTGAGGGAGATAAGGGGAGAAAAATGGGAGAGAAGGAAAGAAGGGGAAGGGGGGGGGGGAAGAGACCCAGATGCAGTCAGGTACCCACTAGTGTTATATGTTAGCAATTAGTTCACTTCTAATATTAAAGATTTTTTTTTTATTCAAAACCACTCTGGCCATCTGGTACGACACTGGCATCAACCTGCACAAGGAAAGCCAACAGTCTGTTATTACTATGGAAAATGACAAGTTATGATTTGCTTTAGTTTCTTTATTATTGTGCCATAAAACAATGTCAACAAATAACATTATAAAAATTAGTTAACAATGATACTATTATTGCTTATTTCCCCAGTTTGATTATGGTAAGATAGGTTATATAGTTATGCAACATGTTTATATATATATATATATATACTGTATATATATATATATATATATATATATATATATATATATATATATATATATATATATATATATATATATATATATATATATATGTCGTACCTAGTAGCCAGAACTCACTTCTCAGCCTACTATGCATGGCCCGATTTGCCTAATAAGCCAAGTTTTCCTGAATTAATATATTTTCTCTAAATTTTTTCTTATGAAATGATAAAGCTACCCATTTCATTATGTATGAGGTCAATTTTTTTTCATTGGAGTTAAAATTAACGTAGATATATGACCGAACCTAACCAACCCTACCTAACCTAACCTAACCTATCTCTATAAGTTAGGTTGGGTTATGTAGCCGAAAAAGTTAGGTTAGGTTAGGTTAGGTAGGTTCGGTAGCCGAAAAACAATTAATTCATGAAAACTTGGCTTATTAGGCAAATCGGGCCTTCCATAGTAGGCTGAGAAGTGAGTTCTGGCTACTAGGTACGACATATATATATATATATATACTGTATATATATATATATATATATATATAGATATGTTGTAGCCAGAATGTCATAATCGGCCTACTATGCAAGGCCCGATTTGCCTAATAAGCCAAGTTTTCCTGAATTAATATATTTTCTCTAATTTTTTTCTTATGAAATGATAAAGCTACTTATTTCATTATGTATGAGGTCAATTTTTTTTATTGGAGTTAAAATTAACGTAGATATATGACCGAACCTAACCAACCCTACCTAACCTAACCTATCTTTATAGGTTAGGTTAGGTTAGGTAGCCGAAAAAGTTATGTTAGGTTAGGTTAGGTAGGTTAGGTAGTCAAAAAATAAATAATTCATGAAAACTTGGCTTATTAGGCAAATCGGGCCTTGCATAGTAGGCTGAGAAGTGCGTTCTGGCTACTAGGTACGACATATATATATATATATATATATATATATATATATATATATATATATATATATATATATATATATATATATATATATATATATATATATATATATATATATATATATATATATATATATATATATATATAATTTGTGTATAATAAAAACATAAATTAAGTGATGAAATTTGTTGGTAAAACTAATAATACAAGAATTTTGGCCAAACAATGTATAAATATACTGTAAAAACAAGACAGTCAAAAAGTTCAACATCTTTAGTACCCAAGGATTAGATAGTCAACTGTTTGATAAGTTCCACTTCCTAAAAAAAAGATGATTGGGAAAACAACTTATGCCAGTGTAGTCATTAGAACCCCCCCATTGATAGTATTTAATAAATAATAGTTGTCTACCTGAAAGTAAATAATACTATGTATATTGCTACATTATAGTGGATGCTGTTTCAAATATATGTAGGCCTACAGGAAAATAAAAAAGTGTTAAATCTAAAAAATTACATTATGATCAAAAGAATAAAATATATTACGCACCACCACTTTTTCTTTTAGAGTTTACTATGAAAATAAAAATGTCTAGTCGTCGTACTCTTCTATATTACACGTTACATATTACTGCTAAGTCTTCAGACATCTGGGCTTGTAGTAACAGCATTTAATAACATTATCAGATGACTATTAAATGATCACATACTGTAATGAAAGCATAAGAATTTAAAAAATGTGAAACTCTTGCATTGAATGTCGTCTTGTAGAAATTAATGCAGTGATGCTGGAATATGTTGAAAGATGATATATACCTGTCTTATTTAATGCAGCTGCTATGTGCAATACATCATTAAGTACTATACTGCAAAGAAGACCATATTTACATAACATAAAAGTGTGGGAGGGGGAGAGGAGCTGGGTAAATAAAGATTATAGTAATTTCCCATTCCCTCAGATACATTTTTTTTTTATATTTTCAAAATTTTTTCATGAGGCTAAATCCCATTCAAAGAGAGTTGCACATCTGAAAACAGGCAAAGTAAAACCTATCAATATAATAATTTTGTATAAATGCATATCACAGTAGTCTAATATATTTTAAGTTTTAGTATTAATCTTCCCTCTTAATTTATATATGATTACAAAATTATTCACAATAATAAATTCCTGAATACAAAAATGACTGTGTGTTAATTATAAGAAGCTGAACAAGTACCAAAATTTGTTTGGCCCGATAAAATGTCAAATCTTGACAACGTATAAAGCTGGTTTAACATTAATATAGTATCCTGTAATGCCCATTAAAAATATATGTCATATACAATATTATCTCAAATTTTAGTCGTAATTACCTTTGGCTAAGCTTGCAGGCTTAGTACAGTATATGGAGGGTACTAAATGGAAGGATGGTATATGGTATACCATTGTTGGGACAGTAAGTCTGTTAGGGATGTCTAGAGGCCCCCACTAGCCAAGGTCTAATCTGTCTGCAGACACCTATCCAGTGCTAGCTTTAACATGGCAAACCAAATTATGGACAAATCATTCACTTAGCTATGTCATCATTAGAATTTTGGTAAATTTACTTGAAATTCCAGTGTGAGACATCTATATAATTTACATTTAAGCCTATTTCACAACATACAATATTGGTAGTCAATTTCTAAAAAAAAAAAAAAAAATCCAAATATGTTCTTCAACCGTTTATATATATACTGTAATTTGTAATTTCCCCATACTATATTGCCATAAAAATCTTAATTATAATGTTCTTTGGTGATTACAATTCTTTTTGTCTTGTAAATTTTTAAAGAGATGCACAAGATAAGGTAATTTACATGATAATTGTAACAAATAATGAAATAATGCTTGCCTTGCTTAAAAGCTTCACAGAAAAGACAATTATTTAAGATACTTAGAAGTGCCTCTATCTGACGAGGCAATGAATAATTAAAAGTTACCATGCGATGTTTTGATAGTCGATAATAAAATATTATTTGAATAATTAACAGAAATAAGGGTTTATAAGTTTGTATTAGTTTATTTAGTTTGTGTTTATCATGAATGGTCTCTTAAATGAGGTGTGGTGCGTATGATACTAAATTTGAGACAAATTATACCAAACACATCTGCTGTTTATTTACTGTACACTACCATGCACTGAAAGCAAAGTAACTTAAGTGTGTTGCCCCTCCTTGATGATGGATGGCTTGAAGGTGTGTTCAAAGCTTTCATTGCCTTTATATGCAGAGGTGTGTAAATACAAATCATTGAGAAGAAACTGTGTGTGCTGTATTTATAAGGTGATCTAGTGACTCAGTGAAGGTTTATGGCCGAGTGTAGGTTCTTCTACATAAATGATCAAGGTGTTCACAAATGTGACTTTCAAACTGTTGTTCAGACTTATCAACATCTTTATACATTTATACATAAAACATGGGCTACAATTACAATAGGAAATTGCCTGCAGATAGTTGTTTTGTAGTTTTCATAAAGAGAATTAATACCATTAGAGCAATTTGTTCTATGTCCAAGTTTTTACCTCTGACTATTGTGCTACTGCATTTCCAAAAGCATGTCAATTCATTATGTTTGGGCTAGGTTTTCCCAGTTTTGCTTGATTACTCGAGTAGGGTGTGACATGCCATTTTTGTTGCTGTGAGATTGGGTCTTAGTGTTTAGTCTGGTTATTAATTATAAAAGATGTTGCCAAACTGATGAGCTATTTAGCAGTCCGTATTGTGGGATATGCAAAAGGTCCTAAATATCAATTGGGATCCCATACCAGAGTAGAAAGATGAACATCATCAAAGGTATCAGATTCACCAGGGATTGTATCAAGGGACAAAATGATTCAGAGACATTGGGAAGGCAAGACCTAAAATCATCATGAAAATCATGACATTCTATAAGGCAGTGCACAAGTGTTAAGCCAGATACTGAAATTTGTACATTAAGGAGTAAGGCACTGTTCTTTAAAAGTGCCCAAGAGTTAAGTGTGTGTAGCCAATACACAACATAGCCCAAGCTGTTTCCGACTACCTATTAGGCTGGCATAGAAAGGGGGGGGGGGGGACAGTTAATAGTATTATAAGCAGTTTGTTGTCTATAATACCCAACCAATGAGCTAGCTAATGGGTGCAAATTGAATTATGAATGACAGATAGAAATACCTCTAGGAATTGGGACATTTTAGTTCAAAGTTTGTTCCTTGAGCAACTTGGTAGTTAAGGTATGAGATACCTGCTTCATCCTGGTTGGTAATTTCTCAGTTGAGTTGCTTTCATACAGTTAACACACAATTCTCCCTGTTTTCTATGTCTCAGATTCACCTTGCAGTATTGAATCAATTCTTGCCTTGTTTCCCTGGTTCTGCAGAATATCTTTGCATGTTTCAAGCCACCCCCATTCCAAGATTGGCTTTGATTTTAGGCAAGTTGCCTTGATAACTACATTTGGGTTTTGCCTTGCCGCCTCAGTTTGATCAGAAATTTTTCTTTCCCACTGTATCTTTGATTCATACAATGTATGTCCCTTGATAATATCTTCGGTGAATCTGATTCCTTTGAGATTACGGTATTTGTTTCAAGTCTTTCTGCTCTTGTATTGGCATCCTAAGTGATACCTAAGAATTTGTAAGTTTTCTATTCTATAACAGCATATATCTGTTTATCTCTTTATTGATGCTTATGGGTGGTTCTCCACAAGCTCCGTCTTTGCAGCATCCAGGCATTGGCTTGTATCATTCTGTTTAGTGTTTCTTCTGGTCAGGGTTTTGGGTGTTCTGGTGCTCTCATGCAATGGCTTCCAAGAGGACTTTCAAAAGTTTTGCCACGTCCTGACCCAATTTTAGACTGGGTTTGTGTTAGTTTGGAATCTGTAGACAACAGTTCTTTTGTGCCCTTCCCTACCATCACTCAAGCTGTTTATAGATACTTTAGTTCTGAAATGGATCCAGGTTTCCAGTGGTTGCTAGCCATTTAGGGATGTTTTTTATGTTTGAAGTAGGTCATTGCTCAATGTAGGGGCAAGTGGTGGCTTAGTTCACATTTCTGTGCACCCATCTCTGATAGGGTTCAGTCTGCTATCTCCACTGGATTGCTTTATCATGGGTTTGTTTGAACATGGGGGATTTTGATCATTCTTTTGATTCCTTTGTGCCCTTGTTACTCATTGACTTCATGTGGGTTGTTCAGAGGCTTTACTTCTCACATGTGATTGGCACTGGTGATCTGCTGATCTCATGACATATGATATCTTGTTTTCATATAGCTTATGCCGAGTCTTCCTTCGTTTCATTTTATAGGTCACATTTAATAAGTATGGGTGCACTCTTTGGCTGCCCATGTGCCTTCTGAGCCACTTGGGTCTTTGTCAAGGTTCTTGCCTACTTGTCTCCTCTGTGGATTTGAATCAGGCCTTTGGGAACAGCTGTTAAGTTTCTAGCTGCCATTTGGTTTGGTTTCCCCACAGGCAGTCCTGTGGGAAAACTCAATGCCCTCCAAGATTGTAGGGCTTGTTCTTTTGATCCTGTGATTCAGGTTTTGGTTGCAGGTGCTTCCTTCCTAGCCACAATTTACTGCTTTTTTCAGCAAAGTTCTTTTGGCCTTTGCAGCTTGGCTGTTAGACTGGAAATCCCTCATCCTTTGTTAAGTAGCTGCTGTTTGCAGCACCTGCAGGTGATTTGGGCTTTTGGCAAGGTAGTTCTTGTCTTGATCCCTTGCTCTCTCTCTCCTGTTTAATAGCTTGTTTTTTCAGTTCTAGGAGGGCAATCATTCTAAATTGGGCACATTTCTTTTCCCAGCTTCATAACTATTGTCAGTTTGTTGCACAGGCAGCTTTCATTTAGGATTGTATCTACAGACATGTACCAGACCTGAGGATTCTAATATGCCATCAAATACTGGCAGCCAGATTTTCTTCTGTCATCCATCATTCCATGTACTTCTGTGTGGTCTTTGAGAAAATCCTACATTTGAGCAATTTCCATGTAAACTTTTGTTTGATGTCTAGGATTCCAGTGCTGACAGGCATGTTTCCTTATTTTACTCTTTTAAAAATTTCCCTTGTAGGAAGAAGTTAATTTAGGATTGTGTTGTAGTTTCATAACTGCAGTTCGTCATGAATGGTATTAGGGGACTGCTGTCATCATCATACGACAATTTAAACAATTGTTGTTTGGGTTTTACATTCATGATGCAAATATGGATATAACAACTCGCTGTGGATGTAAATAAAGAAAAAGAAGTGATGAAACAATTGGTTAAACATCCGAGGATAAAGTGGGAAGTGTCATCAAAGTCGAGCATGCCTTGACAAGTGCAAAACACAGCTTTGCAGAGTACCTTCACCCAGTGAAACGATATTCACTTATTTTCATATTTTTCTTACATTTTATGCAAATGAATAATTCATAACGAAGAATTCTTTTTTGGAATTTTATTTTTTGTTGTGTATAGGTGGGTATGAACATTTTTCCATAGCTGCTGTTTTAAGGGTTAAGATTTTTTCAGTTTTGTATGTAATTATACTTTACATTTATCCATATCTTAAATTTGTATAGCCCTCTTTCATCCTTTGTGGCAGTTTTCAGTGTGCGGTGTCTTCTGATAAGCTCAGTTTCCTCACCTCTGTGGAGGCAGGATTCTGGTTATGTTCCTAGTAGGCTGAGATAGTGTTGGATGTACTTCAAGGCCAATACCAGTGCATAAGCTCTTGGAAACTACTGAGATGGACCCCTTAGAACATTCATTGTACTCAATGCTCTATTTTTATCAATGAAAGAAGCTACTTTTGCCCCTGCATTGCTCAGCCTTACTACTTTTGCTAGTAGACATCTTTCTTACTTGTAATAACAAAATATTAACAGTTAAAGGGATAGAAATCTTTGAGCAATGAGAGGTCATACTGTGCTAGCACAGTTAGGAAGATCACACAGTTGAGATGCAACCAGTCAGTAATATTGTACCCCTGCCATTCATACAATATTGTACTTTGTCTTGCATACAAACTGTGTCGAATAATTAAGTATAAAGCAAAAAATCAGTGTTTTTCAACTGATACTACTAAAACATAAGAAGAGTAACAAATATAAAATGTTGCCTAATATTGACAAAAAATCGGTTTGGTGAATTGAGTCAGTCTTAATCATGTACACATTATGTATATACATTATGTATGTGACTTGATGAACATGTTAATCATCAGCTAAACTTGTGTATGTCAACAAATAAGTTCACACTAAACACAGAAAACAACCTACTGCATTTTTTTAAACCAATTAGTTATCCAAATGCAGTACATATAAATAAACAATTCTGTACAAAAGTTAATAATACATGAGCATTTATTTTCTATGCCTATACATTGGCAAAAACTGAAATATAGTACTGTACTAAATTACAACACGTATACAAAAAAATCTGCAAATTGTACAGTCAGAAAGTATGTTTTCATTATGCACTTCTCATAATACTGTATATTACTCATCAATTTGACCTCCTCACTTATTGTTTGTGCATGGAGTTCAACTACTACACACTACATCAGTCACCAAACAAAATTCAGCCATGTAGACTACTGTATTACAAATTATGTCTTCAGACACCATACAGCCCCCTTTGCTGAAATCATTAAACATACTGAAAGGACACACACACCATACATTTTCTTGTGGTATTTATATACTGTACTATATTTAGAAGGCTCTGTACTCCAATATTAATACTAACTTGACACTTTTCTAGCAGGATGTCCATGAATGGTGAACATCACACAATAAATATGACAATTTTCAAGCATGACTTAAAATATGCAAACATGCCATGCAAATAAGGAAAACTAAAACATGGAAATCTGTTCCTAATGAAATACAGTAAAGCATTACCAATCATGTACGTTATTAAAAAAGTAGCACAAAAAAGCATTTCCTCATTGTAGTTCTTTACTCGAGTGTTATCTTAAATTAATCTGCAGTATTAGAACACTTTTATGAAAGAATCTCGTGCTACCAATTCACTTGATACTGTCTCAAAATATCTCATTCGTCACACATTTTCATTATTGTCACATTTTCCTAGTATTGTACTAGTGTTATATTGTCATTGTCCACATTCAACTGTACTTCATCCAACCTACCCAAATCACTACAAATTTTCATAATTTGATTGAACCCCTTTCTTGATATGCTATGAATATTTGTGGCTTTCCTGAAATGTACCTAACTTTATTACTTATACATATTAATAGTAGCCAGCCATTGTACTAATATGGATATATAGTAAGTATGCACCAAAGCCATTAATGAAACACACAAATGAATTTCATAAATAATATCATACTAATATCATGCAGGCATTCAAATTAAATAAAAATAAATAAATGAGGTAGTATTTGAAAAACTACAATACTGTACTCGACATGGAGAAGAAAAGGCCATTTTAATGATACAGTAGCTCTTGTTATTCAGCTATTTTTTTGTAATACAAAATCTTAATTTTGCAGGAATTCTAGTGCCAGAGATCAAAGATTAAAATTTGTTGATATTCACAACTCTCTGTTTAATATTAATACTGCACATGCAGTAAAAAAAAAGTGCTAACTAAAGGACTGCTTAAGACATTAAAATTTAGATAATAAACTAATGATAAAGCACAAATCATTATACAGTACAGTAGTAGAGATTTATATTTACAAAGAAATTAACTGATTAACACTGAGCCAGGAAGTGAAAACAGACGAGCAAGTAGTGTATATAAATTTTGTGATGGATATCAAGAGTTGAAAAAGCAAAAATGATTGAGAGATGGGAGTATACTATCATTCTAGGCTTTGTGTATACATGGAATTTGTTGGGCAAAAGTGGAAAGTATGCTAAAGTTGAGCAGTATTTAACAGATAACTGAATAGAATACTGTTCAAAAATACAAGTAACTGAATCAAAACAGAAAACATTCCAACTCTGAAACTTACCAGAGTCAAACAGGCTAGAAATAAATACACTACTAAAGAGAGAAAAATATATACAGATATTGTTAAAAGCTGAATAGTAATAAAGTAAAGGCTAGAATCCAGCTAACAGTACATCCTCAAATTCTTAAGCAGAGTATATCATTCCAGACTCAATCTGGTGCTTGGGTTGACCTGGGTACCAAAAGGTTGCACTATGGGGGCCAACCTTGACCTATCTATGAAAGCCAAAGGTTGGTTTTAGAAAATAAATTCGATGGACTTGGCGTGCTAGGAGGCCTGGTCGGGGACTGGGCTGCGGGGACGTTGAGCCCTTAAACCATTGCAAGGTAACTGCAAGGTAACTACAAGGTAACTACCTTCCACCAATTTCATGGGGAATATCATTGCAACTGACATCTTTTTAATGGGAGCAATGCCTAACCCCGACCAGCCCATGTTTGTCACATACCCTTCATCTGTCATTCCTGTTAAGTTGGGTGAGGCCTCGAACCTTGGACAAACAGGCACACTCTTACACATTATACAATAAATATTTGAGCATAATTAATCACACACAAACAATGGTTTAATGTACATATAAATAATTATGGAGGGGAAAAATTACAGGACATAAATTTGTTCACTTACCTTTTTTTATAGCACAGATAGATCTTGATAACCCCAAAATAGCAAAAACTACCATTACTTAAATTAGCCAATTAGTAGTTAGCCAAAATTAGCCCTGAAATCCTCAATGCCGTTCTTTCAGCTACAGGCTTAATGGTTTAGATTCACTGTTACATTTTTTTCCCACCATAGCACTCCATTTTATTAATAATATATGAGCTGTCTCCATTTTTGTTTCAAACTGCACTAATACTAATGTCGTACTACTCTGCTTGTCACTCGCTCTCCAGCTATGACCACATTTCTCTAATAACCCAGCCATTTTATCTATTGTAAGTTCCTCTTACCCCTTGCCTAATTGTACACACATTAAAATAACTTTTTCATCATCAAATTCATAAAAATTGATATCAAAAAGAAAATCAGGAAAAATGATTTAGCAATAAGAGGCCAGATTGCACTTGCATAAGGAAAATACGTGATCAGTACCTGCACTGCCTGGTTGACTAGACCATAAACCAAGAGGCCTGGCCTTGGGAATGTTGATCCTCGGAATCATCGAAAAGTAACTAAAAGGTAAGGTAGCTTGTGTTATGAATTTCTAAGAAAACTAGATAGTATTAAGAAAAGGACCTAGTGGTAACTAAGAGCAATAGTTTCTTGCTAGAATAATACATAAACAATATAATGGTATCTGGGGAAAAGTTTGAAAATTTTAGGATAACCTTCAAGTACAAATGTTACACGCTAACTAGAATTTGCAGCTGTAATATGGTGTCCATGCCTAAAGAAGCATATCATTAAAAATGTAAAAAGGCTCATATGCAATAATTAAATATTTTTCCTAACTTAACAAATACGAACTACATTGCAGGTATATTAAAAAAGGAAATACTGCACTGTACTGAAGATATATATAAACCAAACTGGAAGGAAAAAGAAATAATGATTACTTATAGAGAGCTAATGTGCTTTCCAGACACAGCATATATGGATATGCTGGTTTCTTGTTTTTTGTAATGGTCCAAATAAAGTTCTTAGGTGAGGGGGTCTGAATAAAATAAGATAATGTGAGAGTGAATGGCTGTGAGGTATCAGTGTTTTTTGGTTGTGCAGTATTGGAGCGTCCATTCCCTATATTTTCTTAGATATATCAGCAAAATTTATGAATGTCTGTGCAGCATGTTAGCTACAAGTGCAGGTAATTTATCAATGGTGGATTTTTCAAGCAGGAAACCAAATTTTTGTTGAAGTGAAAATGATAACGCAACATGTAACAAAGGCAGTAGGTAAAGGTAAGGTGCAGTGTGGGAGGGGTAAGAGCAGAAGCATGGGGAGATGGAAATAGCCATGGACAGACTATGTGCTCATGGATAAAAGCCAAGGAAGTTCATGTCACTCAAAATTCCTGAGCAGAGTTTGTATAACAATATTCAACTTGCAACCAGATCTGAACTTTTCATAATAGCGAGTACAACAAAAATAATTGTTGAATTGCCCCATAAAATTGTTGATAGTTTCCCTTAGGCTTTCAGGATGATGAACCACATTTTCCAGGCACAAGTTATTCGTCTTGACGCATCTGGAAAACACGTGGCTCTCTGTATAAGCATACTAAAGGATATGATAACCTAGATAGTGAATACAGTACTTTTAAAAGCAAGAAATAAACAGAAAAGGGCAGTTTTAAACTACTGAGTATCCAGTAAAGAGAAGACAATATGAAATGGTACATGGTTGGAAACAATTTCAATAAGATATCTTGTATGCTAAAAATACTGAAAATTTAAAATAAATATATATATATATATATATATATATATATATATATATATATATATATATATATATATATATATATATATATATATATATATATATATATATATATATATATATTTATATATATTTATTTGATAAACAATTAAAAAATATGGAGTACCACAAGCAGTGCTATTTTCTTTTCATTATGAATATGTACTCACAAAATAACAACATAAGAGACCTCAGTAAGCTAGTAAGTGTTAAAAACTAATAGCAATCTTGAAGTATTCCAGTATTCTCCAAAAAAAAAGGCCTTAAGTGTGTGTGGCAAAATACCTTTTGAGTATTTTGCTTATTTGCAAACATAAGTAAGATGCTTCTGGGTCCAAAGGTGAGGATTGTGACAGTAAGGGAAGGTTGAAGTTCTGGAAAGGTGTCATTGAACCTTTCAGATGTTGCTGGATGGTTATAATGGTATTAGGAAGGTATTCGAGATAAGGGGCATTCATAAAAATCCCAGGCCATTCATTCTAAGTTCTTGCAAACTGTCAGTTAGCCCACTAAGCTACCTCCACAAACTTAAAAGTTGAAAGTATAAGAAAGGCCACCTCCTATGCAGTACTCCTAAACACAGGGAACTGAGACCTCCACTGCTGAGATATAAGCATGAGTCCTCAATATAGCAGTGGCTTCAAAAAGCCTTTTGTCGATATGGCAATTTGAACAAGGCTGCTGTCCAAGCAAGCAAGGTCACTCACATACCTTGGAGAAATAAAAACCCTAAGCATGTGCACATGTTTAAAATGTGCACAAGAGAAATGTGCACAGCCTGAAACACCTATATCCTTTTGTACTGATACAAAGTTCCAAGGAAGATTCCTTGGAAATTTGGTTTCAGATTCCTTATCTGGTTTTCAGTATTACAGTATATAATATACTGTATGTGTGCACGTGTAACAAAATACAACTAGTCCAACAAAGTTTAAATAACATATTTTCATAACGTAAAAAATAATTAAGTAACAATTATATTTGTGCCATCAGTCACATGATGACTCTAATACATTTGAAAATCATATGTTCCCATAACAAAGTCTTCCTGCTGATTGCACTATAGAGGTGATAAGTCAGCTCAAAAATGACACCTTTACATAACACAAAGATAATACAAAGTTGACATGGAATTTAAGTTGAACTCTTAATATCATTTCATTAATTATCTTAAAGCCTAAATTTTCTATTTATATATCTAATGAGAACATGACTCTTGAGTAGAGTAACACTACATTGTATGAAAGAGAATGTTTAACCAATATAAATCTAATTTAGGAGATACCCCTGTTCAATAAATAAAACATCATTAGAGAAAATGCTCAAAATAATAAGTATGTGCTTACCATCATACAACTGATTCATTTATTTCCCGCTACAACCTTCAACCCATCATTTAATTTTCCTTATCTACAAAAAAAAAACTGTCTTTCTCTCCTTCATCTATTTCCCTCACCTCAGTAATGTATTTTCTATGTTATCATGTCTCATCTAGAACATCTTTCCTCTATTGTTTGTTAGATTGGGTTACTTAGTCTGTCTTTGCAGCTTAGTATCCTTATCATTGGTACCAGTCTTGTAGCAAAGCTTCAGAAGTTGTGTAATTACAAGAGAAAAGCTACACTCATGATGTCATCTTCCCTATAATTTCTCATGTGATGCTATGAAATGGTCTACTAATCCGTTCACGAAAGAAAACTTTTGTATTTTTTTGGCACCTTTGTTTTCTTAGCGTGAATCTCTGGTCTTTTCTTCTTGAATTTGCAAGTTTAAAAAATTTGTTCTTGTTTATTTTGTAAATTCCTGTTATTGTTCCTTAAGACTCACTTATTCTGCTCATTTCCCAACCCTTAAACATCAGTTGCCTTCTTATGTGGCTTTCTTAGGTGATTACAGATGGCCTAGTATGAAGCTTTTGATTTTTGTAACACTATTTAAATATCAAGACGCATGAAAGAATCATTGCGTTGCCAAACCGTCACGGGAGGCAGTTTCTCACTGCCTGAAAAAATCCTTGGGTCATCATGGGAACCTTTGTTTAGCTGCCAACTTCCTGTTTGTGGCGAGGCCACTAAAGATGGTGGCCCTTGTGTGAATTCGGGTAAATGCAGCCATGACTAGAGCAGCATGTTCTTCATTTCCTCTCCTACTGCTGTCTCTCCTGTAGCATACTCCCACTGTCAGTTTACTACAAATTTAAGCTATTATTTTGCACCTTACAGATTCTGAGGTGCGTATGTTTAATTCCTCATTACTGGTTGTAGTCAGATCCTCTCTTTATATATATAGTATCACACCACCTGCTCTTGATATTTTGTCCATTCTGAAAGGTGGGTGGTACCATGGAAGATAAGAATTCCCCTTCAATTATAACTTGTCCCCCTTGTTTCCATCTATGCACACGATGTCAAATTTGTTTACTAGGGTTGTCATTTGTGTAGAAGCAATTTAAACTTCTGACATGGTTCCTAGAGGGGGTGAGATATTGGTCCTGTATTTTTACACGCTATTATTCCATACATCAATCGTTTGGTTTTGTACCTGCTTGTTGTTGGAAGATGTATAGGGTTAGTTCACACTTGCTGAGTAGAGGACTTCATTGTCTTCTAATGATCAAGATCATTGTAGGTCTTTCCTTATACTGTAGCTAGCTTTGTATTCAGGTTTTGATGTACGAGTCTTGACTCCTTTTGTTTCTTTCTCAATTCTTTGTAGCATTTTTTATGTCGTTTACTATGGGGGTTTTGAGGATATGTACATGTTGTCAAACTCATTCAGTTTTTAGGTTTTTGTACATTTCAATTTATTTATTCTCTGCTCAGATTTGCTATGGTTATTCAAACTAAGTGTAATGTAAATACTGTGTATCAGGTGCATGTTAGATGCAGTATGAAAATAATGAGGTATGCCTTAAACACAGCCTGTAGTCCTAAGATTTTCCAACATCAATAAACGCTCAATTTAAAGTCTCCTCTCCTAACCTGTCAGAGAACCCGAAACAGAAAATGGGACGGTACGTCACTTTCGCAAGCTGCTTCCATTTTCTAGTACAATACTGAAATTTTTTGCCTTGTGTAACTCATACGAGCGAAAAACAATATTCTTTGTAGGAGGACAAGTTGCTTTAACACAGCCTGGAGAAAATTTGGATTTGGAAACGACCGACAGTACGTGTACTGTGTAGAAAATGTTTGGGAAATCTTATGAAAGTGGGAATAGGGGTACTGTAATATCTTTTGTCTTGTCAACATATAAACTGGGTATAATTGATGAGTGAGCAAAATGAGCTTTGTTCTTTGATAAAATTCTCCAATATTAGTTTTAATTATTTGTTTAATTTATAAAAGCAAAGTTGCAAAAGAATAAATACAAGTTTTTAATGGGGTTTCTTTCATAACTACTTGAATGATCCTGAATTAGTTTTCTATTAAACAATAGGTGCTTTCAGAAAAAAGTAATGTATGTTAACCTTTTTTAGAACAGACTACACTACTGTACTGTACTGTATATGGAATTGGACCCTTTTCCAATTCCCAAGGTTTTTGTGGTAACAAGGTTTTAGTAGTATTTGCAATTATGCCAAATACCTTTCCCTTTACCTCTAATTATCGAACACATCTTTGTTCATATTTCCACAGCCAATTAATATAGAACATTCAATCTAAAATTGAATGATAGCTGTAATGTTGTTTACATATTCCAAATCATATGGGAGTACTGTACCATTGAATAGAAATGTAGGTTACTTAAATTTTGTACAACTTATTGTACAATAAAAAAATAAGACATCGAGTGTAAGGAAACACTCCTTTCTGAGGCAGTCTCATCATGACGAGTAACTTTGCAAATGATCTTTTGATGTCAGTGTGTATAGGAAACGGTCAAAAGTGTACCTCAACCAACCACCAATTGACTGCACACTGCAAGACAAAACAGACCTGATCACTCAACCCTGCCTTAAGCAATTATTGGAATCGCAAGGAAAGCCAACAGTTGTATTTTTTATGGCGTGGCAAATCAAGGGAATGGGCTGGACCAACAGGCAAATCCAACTACTGGGAATCCAAACCAGGAAATGTATTCCCAAGAGCCAGTGTTCCTGAAGAACTGTGAATAAGTCTGGTATAAGATGCCAGCCAAGTGAAGCCCAAAGAGAGCAGTTGAAAGTGTTAAGAAGTGTCCCTCACTAGAAACCCCAGGCAATTCTTGAACTTTGGATCAATGGGATCCTGCCCGAGGTGCCTTCAAGGTCCAAAGAAGCAGAATGACCCAAAACTGCCTGGTAAAGCACACTAATCATTTGGAATGAAGATTAAGGAATGTGAGCACAGACCCCAGGCAGGTAAAAAATGAATTGAAGCTTATGAGTCATTCTTGACCACTGGAAAGGGCAGAAAAATGACCCACACAACATATTACAAACATGGATGCAGAAGAGTGCACAGCTTCACAGGACCAAGGAACACCCATCATGTGGGAAAACTCAGATTAGGATATGGTACAGAAGCTGTCTCTTGTACTATAACAAGAACCACAAATCATGGTGACCCTGGCAAAAGTGGGAGGCAGGTGTAAGGGAACCAGTGTAATCCTTCTATTGACACCAAAAAACAGGTGACCTGACAGAATTATGCACAATTTTATATGACAGCAAGTGACCGTACACTGTTTAAAGTGAGTCTGCTTGGTGCACCGAGTAGCGTTGGTTCATGGAACACCCAGTTCTGGTAGTTACGTTGGCCAATTTTTCCTGCTACAATAAGTGTTTTGTGATACCGCGATTTGTTCTATCGGGGTTATGCAGTACAGAACATTAACAGGTTTAACAAATCATTTATTACGAATAAGCAAAAACCTAACAAAAAGTTAATGGGTTGGATGGAGTTCTTTAGCCTTTAAACTGTGTGCCAATATTCTGTACCTATTTCCCCCCCCCCCCACCCCATTTTTTTTAATAATGTTAAAAAATCAAACATAAATAACGTAAATCCTGTACATGCTGAAGTGGAATTGTAAAGTTTGCTAGTTTTTGGTAGCTTTAGTGGGGTATCCAACCACAGCAGCACCTAAATAATGAGTGATGGGTTGAGGTGCTATGCATCAGTTTGTTTTTCTATTTTATTAGTTAATTTCTCACTTTATTTACATTTTCCATGATCATTGATATATTGGGATGTTGCTAGTTGTTTAAAGTTTCACATAATGTGAAATGGGCATTCGTAGATATATTTATATCACACTACGCATACCCCTATATTTATTTATACTGTGTCAATATTTATATAAGCCCAAGTCTTACAGTTGCACACAACACAAATTTTCATGCAAATATATAACTGGATATAACTAAATGGCTGTTATATTCTGGAGTTGTGGAGTGTGTGATAGCCAGTGAAGGTCAACGTTGCAAAGTGCAACACTTCACTCCTCGCACCATGTCAATGGCAATGTCTTTCTGATCCTTATGCTCTTTTTGTTGTCTTGCACACAAAGCCCTGTAGTTGTGACCTGGATTGTACTGCAACAGGTGACAGATAACCAATATAGTATCAAAAACAATATTCCATACCAAAGACAACCTGTCAGATATGGAGCATAATGCATGGTACTAGGCCTACTTGCACTGGAACTATTAGGGCCTACTAGGCAAATAGTTGGTTCAGAATATTTTGCCAATATCTGAACAACATTTCTTCAAAATATTTGTGCATTAATATATTCAATATAGTTTTTACAATATAGGATATGTTTTATATGTATTCAGTATATTGACATATGGGAAAGTGGGGAAAAAGGTAAGTTTCTTGTACCTGCACTCACCATCATCACTACTAGCATATTATCACCACTAACACAGTGTTCAGTAAGTCATAATGGCTATTTAAATGCAGCAAATTTACACACAGAAATCACAATAGCGTGATGCATCAAATGAACAAATCCACAAGGGCCAAGATAAGAGTTCGAACCTACGTCCGAGAGGATCCCAGATGCACCTTAATCGACTGTGCTACAATATGGTAAGAGAATTGCTACCGGGAGTTCAACTGACCTCACACGAATCCTGCAGTCTCTCCGAGACACAAACCTGGGTTTTACACAATTCTTCCCATGCACCCGAGCTCTGTCAATAAGCTATTCTACCTCTTTGCCCTTACTTCATTACACACAGAAATCACAATAGCGTGATGCATCAAATGAACAAATCCACAAGGGCCGTGATGAATTGTGTGAAAACCCTGGTTTGTGTCTCGGAGAGACTGCAGGATCCATGTGAGGTCAGTTGAACTCCCGGTTGCAATTCTCTTACCATATTGTAGCACAGTCGAGTAAGGCGCGTCTGGGATCCTCTCGGATGTAGGTTCGAACCCTCATCATGGCCCTTGTGGATTTGCAGCAAATTTTCTCTATTTGACACCAAAGATGGTTCTCTACACCATGACTATTGATGTCACTATGATTAATGTTTGCATCATGAACACGTACGTTCACCCTACTATTGCTAGCGCATGAAAACCCAACCCCCCCTCCACCACCACTAACAAGAAGATCAAAAAGCATCACAATGTCATTTTCATCTGAATCAGAATCTATAGTACCACAAATGCTCCAATTGGCAACTCTTGAGAAGGAATGTCTGAAACACTACTTCATGAAAATTACCACACACCCCTCACTTCCTCATCTGACTTTCCTTACTGAGATATTAGACTTTCATACTACAGTGGGTAATACTCAGGATTCCACAATCAATAAAACTCCTCACTAATATTATTTTCATGAAATTTAGTATCTGAAGGTATAACATTTTCTCTCTATTCATCTCCATTATAGTCATGAAATACAGCTTGCATAGTGATCACCAACATTCTGAATGATCATCCCTGGCAGATCAGCACAGATCACAATATCACTATATTCATCACATTCTGTAGCTTGTGGAAGCAAAGGTTCAATTGGCAACATGAAAACAGTTTTTTCCACCATGACTACTGAAGAAGGTAGTGCTATTGCATCATCACCCCCAACCTTTATCCCTACATTTTCAGAAAAATACAATATTGTTGCAACACATATGCTCCAATTGGCAAATCAAAGTGTGAATATGTTGTCATAGCAGCATCATGTCAGTCACCCCCCCCCCTACCCCCAGACTCACATTCATGGATGTTAGTGCTAGTGCCGCATACAGTATTGATATTCTGAGGGGATAATATTCAAGTTAACTACTGTATTTGTAATAAATTCTCTCATTATTTTTCTAATATACTGTAGTATGCAATCATCAGAGATCTGGAGTGGTGAATGATGTCCTCATAGAACTGGCAGGACATTAAAATATTGCAGAGCAACAGAAATTGCCTCAAGGCGACTGGAATCACATGTCCAACCACATGAGGGTAATGGCAGCAGTATTTGGGTTAAGGAATGTGTGTGAACAATTAGTTTTGTCAGCTGCTTGAAATCAAGAAATTCTGACGAAAACAAAACATCAGTTTAACTTCAGTTGAAGCTAAAAAATATATATGCTAGGCTCCAGCATCCTTAATTATGATGAGAATGTATTAATTTATAGTAGTCCTTGGAAAATATTTGCAGCTTTTCCATAATTTTTTGAGGGAAATTTTTTGCCTATGGTGTTGACATATGATAAAACATTCAATATGGCTTCTCATTAATTTGACTACTTTATCTGTGCTAATGATATATACATAAGAATAGAGAAAACTGTATGCTGTATTTTAAAAAGTTTATCATGTCTAACCATTTATTATTATGTCATTTCTTATATCAATATTGTATAATAATTTAATTATATAAAAAAATAAATATTTAAAGTGTAAAAGTCATTCATACCATCACATACCTTGATAAATTTAAGAAAATTATACAAAAAGAAATGTATTAATTGGATAACAATTTCCATCCATTACCCATAATTGTTCACATGTCTGATGTACCTACGTGGACAACTTTTCAGAAATGTGCTTCTGAAGGATTTTTCTATATTTTAACACTCTGTTTCTGTGATTATGTCTTTTGGTCTGCCTTCTGTTTCACTGACAACAGGCACCTGAAGTGTAGCCATAGATGGCTGAAGGTCTCTTGACTGTGATGCAGAATCAGTAGGTGTTGTATAAACAGATGTGGTCTGAGGTTGTACAAATGGTGGTGAACATGGACGGGGAGAAGATCTTGGTGTCAGCCATTCCCCAAACACTGGCAAAGCACCAGAGGAAGCCCACTGAATGTGAATATCCTCACATAAGGAAGACCGACGTGCACTTGGGCTACCCGGTTGGGAGGATGCTAGCCGAGTACCTTTGCCACATAGTGAAGACGAATGATAAAGTTGGTTTATGGTCTGTAAGGAAGATAACTGGACAGATCCAGGTACAGATAACAATTCTGAAGGGTTATTATCAATACTGGTTGTGCTGTGACGCTTTCGAAGTTCTGTTGCTCTTGAATCTCTCCGAATACTTAATGGATTTATTCCATCTTCAGAGTCAGAGACATCTGTTCTCACAGAGCAGAGATCCTCCAGAGAAACAGCTAAATTTTCTGAATCTCGGTGCATTCTTCGTTGAATTAAGCCTTCCATTAGTTGATAATCGGCTTCTTCTGCATCACGCAAAGGATTAGAACTAACTGTAATGGATATTGGAACTGAATCGGAACAATGGTGTTGTCGCAACTGTGGTACCACCCTTCCAGCATAATGTAAGTGAGGAGATGACGGAGGAGATAATCTGGACATACAAACAGTCTCCAGCTCATCTGCCAAACTAGTATATTCACTGGTAAATGTGAAAATTGGAGGTGGTGATGTAGGTGGAATTACTTGGATTCTAGGTCGACAGGAAGAGGTAGATAAACTCCTTTCATATTTAGGTGGTGAATGAAGCACAGCAGCCTCAACAACAGGAGACGTTATGGCTCTAATGTATCTGAGATGCATTTCCTCTTCTGCACTCAGCTTTCTAGTCCCTGGGTCACCTTCTCCAGAGTCAGAATCATCCTCAATATCTATATCCCTGAAACATACCTTAGAGGGGCTGAAAGCCTTTATGACATCACTATGTTTTGTAGAATTACGAATACTACTTTTCTTTCCACCAGAGAGCTTTCGCTCTCGTGATGCATGACCCAGAGAACTTCCCGATTCAGAATCCAATCTCTGTTTTGAGCGACGATTCTGAGCTTTCGTTCTTCTAGTATTTACAGAACTAATGGAATCTAGTTTAAACACTTCCATTGTGCCTGTTGGACTTGAAGTCTTCAAAGGTTCTCCAAAACATAAGACCTTTGATGAAGATTTGAGGTGTTTTTGACTTTCATGTTCTGCATCATAAGTATCACTCATTTCCTTTTCACTGACTTCTGGCTCAGGAGTAAGTCTCCGGGACATTTGCTGGGACGTTTCTTCCAACATTCGATGAAGACTAGTCTGTGATACAGAGCGTGATGCACATCCTCCTCCTTCTGAATGTGGGGTACCTGAACCTGAACAAGGAGAAGTTGATCTTTTATGCCCAACATGACTAAGCATAAAGCGGTGAACCACAGCATAGCTATTTTTAGTCTGCTCCACTGTCTCTTCTAATCGTTTTACATGGAAGTCAAGATTGTTAACTGAAGTCATTGCTGCAACAAACTTGGTATGCATGTCTTCAATTCGTTGCGTTAGACCCTCGGTTCGTTCTGCCATGACACGGACACGTTCCTATAATACAAAGAAAAAAAATGTAGAAATAGACTAATTTATTTATTCATATAAATAATGCACAGGATAATGAATACATTTGCATGTGATTTTAAGCAACAATGACAATTTTTGTTGGAAAATCCTATAATTGGCTCATCATTTCAGGCAAATCTAAAACAAGCGTACTGAATACACTTTAGATTTGGTCAAGACGAGAAACTTATTACGTGCTTTAAGCTAATAACATAAGAAATAATGAATTGTAACTACAGTATAACGTGTTCAGGTAGCTTAATAATATCAGGTACAATGTTATAAGTGTTTGTAAATTAAATTAAGGATTATAAATATATTAATAATAAACAAAATTCAATACTGTACAATAATATTAAGTACAGGGATAATTTAATAACACAGCAAAAACTGACATAATACAGACATTATTAGTAGTGGAACAAATGGTAAAATTCATAATGTTGTTTATGAATAAATTGTGGATGGAGTATTGATAGAACTAAGAATGCATGTTTAGTGCATTATCAAAACTAGTTTATATAGGTGGAATTACTTGGATTCTAGGTCGACAGGAAGAGGTAGATAAACTCCTTTCATATTTAGGTGGTGAATGAAGCACAGCAGTTGGCTGTTGTTGTTGTTATTGTTGGCTCAGTAGGTTTTACAATAAGGTAACATAGGTGGAGTAAATGGTTGAAATACAGGATGGAAAAAGCACAGAACACATGTTTAAAAATTTGCAATGAATGCCATTTGGTAGCACAGGTTATATAATTTAGCTCAATTTTATTGGTATGAAATAAAGGAAAAGACAATTAAAGAAATGAGCAGTTTAAGATGTATGCAAGGATATATATTATAATGAGGTAATCAGGTGTTTTAAAAAAGGTCACAATACAACTGTGAAAATCTAAATATATTGTACAACCTGCAAATTATATAACCTTTAATATCTAATACCTGAAGTGGGTTCTGGGAGTTCTTCCATCTTCAAAGCCCAGCCTGGGGACAGGCCTGACTTGGGGTAACTTGGTATAACAGGGTTGTCTGGTATTTCTTGAAGGAAAGTTTCCAATTTTCTCTTGAATAGCCATGGACCTCTGATATTCATAGCAATCTATGATTGTACCTATGGCATACCTACTCTTCTCAGTCTATTCTGCATTTCCTACTGTACAGTATCTCTTGTTCTGGTATGTTGTTATTTTACTGTGCAAATGTGGGACTTGACTCTCTAGTATCTTCCATGTACAGTATATAATATATGATACCTCTTGTAGCTCCTTTTTAGAGAGTACATTTCGAAAGCTTTAAGGTGGTCCCAATAGTTTTGGTGCTTTATCATGTCGATACATGCCATATATATATATTATCTGTGTTCCATCTATTTCAAAAATATTCCTTACTTTAAAAGGGGGAAGCGAGTATTGAACAGTACTCAAGAGCAGTACTATTGATCAGTATCTATTGATCAGTATTTTGAGAAAGCACAAGTGATTTGAAAAGTGGAAGCACTGTATTCAAATCAAATCCTTGGATTTGAAGATTTTTATGATCTATCCTATCATTTTCCTGGCTGATGCTGTATTTAATTCATTATGCTCACTAAATGCTAGATCATCTGACATCATTATTTCCAGATCCTTTGTCATTTTCCTTCTATGAGTGGATCTGACTGTGTCTTGTGCCCTGTATTTTGTTCTTCATTTTTACAATACCTGTACAAGCATCTGGATTTTATCACTGTTAAATATATTCTCAGCTGTCCAATCAAACTTTATTGATATCAGCCTGAAGGTTTTCAATGTCATCTACAGAAGTAATCTTCATGCTGATTTTTGTTATCGTTTGCAAGGGATGACACGAAACTATGACTTGTATTTTTGACTATAATATAAAATTGAGAAAAAAGTGGCACACAGTCTGTGTTTAACTATTAGTGGTTACCTATCAGCGACTATGAGGTAGTCAGATCAAGCTCTTAATGTCCCACCTCCTAGCTGTTCATACCTGGTAGGCTAATTACCCTCTTAACACTTTAGTTACCTGATGATGCATGTTTTGTCATTCCGCACTCTGCTTATGTTGGTTTTATGACGCAAAAGGTGTCAATAATTTTAAATTTGTAAAAATTCAATTTATTGTCCGAATAACATTGGACTTGTTTTAAAATCTACATAAACGTCTTTCCATTCTCTGTATATCCCACATGGCATCCTGACCCCTGCCGTGTGGGCGCCCACCTCGCTGAAGGCTCACTATTCTCATGACCTCACTTGTAACAGACGCGGCCTCTCCTCGAGCCAAAAAGTTTCCCCATTCCTGTTATTTTATCTCAGGCATTTGTTGATATTGGCTTTATAAACACTACAAATTGACTTTCAGATGGATACTGATCAAGAACAGAGCCAATCAATGACAAAAGCATTGAAAAAAACACGTATGAGGGAGAAAAGTTAGTGAGTGTTCGTCAAAAGTATAGAAAAGTGAAACTTGTATGTTCTTATATGCAAATATTCCTTTAGATTATTCTGTTGCAAACAATTTGATACCAAATTGAATGACACAGCACGAAAATTGAGGTCAGAAAGCTGAATAGATTACTTTATAAACATTTGTGGGAGGTGGCGAGTTCACGTGCAGTGCTCAGCCTACCTTGAAGTGCGCTGCGGGTCGCTCACCGGGCCACCGATAGTGTTAATACTGATGGATGATTTTGATTTTGCATATGTGAAAAAATATTTTGGCTTTTTCATTTCTTGTATAGCTTTCTGTTCCAATTACATTTCTGTAGTCTGTACTGTATTTCTTTAATCTCCCTGTTTAAATTATCTTTTCCTTGTTGGGATATTCATAACTGCTTAACCACTTAACTGCGCCAACCGAGTATTCTCGGTCGGCGGGAAACTGCGCTAACCGAGAAAACTGTTTTTGATTTTTCGGTACCAATTCTAAATGTGTACGAGGTTGGTTGTGTATGAAATGGACTCTTAGGCCCTCCAGTGAGAGGCAGCCATCTTGGAAAAAATTCCCAGAATGCCCTAGGGCTGCTGACTGGGTTAGTACTAAATGAGCAACCATGGGTGGCGCACGCGCCTCTGGCTCCCAAACACCTGTCCGACGCGGTGTTGAAAGATAATGCTCTGTCGGTGAAATTCAAACCTTATTGTTTGTGTTACTGTTTAAATAGTGTGTGAAACTGTACATATTGTAATTTTAGTGAATTTTTAACAGGTAAGATTGCGACAATAAACATTTATTGTGGACACATTACTGACACATGTATCACAGTTCCAAGGAACATTATGAACGTTCTACTGTATCATATTGTAAAGGACACAAATATGCATCATATACGATAAAAAAAAAAATAAAATAAAATACAATAAAATAAAATACGATAAAATAAAACCGCATTGGAAATACATAAAACAAATAATTGAAAATATATTTGTGGCAACACCCGGTGCTTGAATGGCCCGCGCGACCGTGTCTGGGTGATTCAGCACCGGCGCCCAGGCCTTGATGACGTCACAGCGCACCTTGTCCACGTCCCCACAGCAACACAGTAATTTCACAGTAAGTGAAATTTGATATTTATTTTTACATAGACATGTTCAGGGAAGGGAATTTATCCTTTTACGAAGAAAAAATTATTTTTTGGGAACACTTTATTTCATGCGCTCTGGGGGAATTTCACAATAAACTCGGCGCAGCATGGTGGTTAAGCAATTCACTTGTTCTTTTCCTTTTTCTCTAGTGTCATTTGCATTTCAATCAGATTTTGTAAATTTCTGCTGTCACTTTTTCTTTTCCTTGCACAGGAGTTTTGTTACTTAACACTTCGGTCCGGCTACTCTATGTGTTCCCGACTGTAAGTATTCCGGGCTCCCAGGGCCTCTCGTGGGTCACTCAGCCATGTGAAAATTTTTACAATCATTTTATTTTATTTTTCTAAGTTATTTGTTGGGTTACGACTATAAATTTGGTGACAATTCATTTGTGAACATTTTGACTAGAGAATAGATGCAAAAACAAAAGTGTGTTTATAATAGATTTTATTCCTCTCTGTGCATTTCCGAACATAAACATAGTGGGCTTGGCTGGTCCCTCTCAGTGATGCTTGAAATATTTACAATTATTTGATGTTTTTTCAGTTATTTGTTGGGTTATAACTACAAATTTGATGTCAAAATGTTAGCAAATGAGATCTCAAGACAACCGAATAAAAAACAAAACTGTATTAAGAAAATTATGCATGACAGCAATGAATATATGAATGTTTATGAATATCAATCATATGACAAGTTCAAGCATCATTAGAACATTTACTTTCAGAGTACAGATGATACATTTTAGCGTCACTGAAACACAAACGTATAAAGATGGTTTCTCACAGGATGTCAGCAAGTTTTAAGCTTATTTTTCCCAATCAATACTCTTAGTCTTAAAAATTAATTTACTGAATAGCCCTTATCTTTTCTTAATACTTTGACATATTTCACATATTGGTCTTCGTTTGAATCTCAATAAGTTTGTGATTGAGTATGTAGTATCTGAGATAGTTGATCAATCCACACACTAGAAAATGAAGGGACGACGACGTTTCGGTCCGTCCTGGACCATTCTCAAGTCGATAGAGAATGGTCCAGGATGGACTGAAACGTCATCCCTTCATTTTCTAGTATGTGGATCGGTCAACATACTTCAGCCACGTTATTGTGACTCATCGCCTGTATCTGAGATTGTAATGTTCCTGGTTATATTTTCATTGTTTGTGAAAATCAGATCGAGTATTTTAATTCCTAGTTGACACTGTTATCTGCGGGGGTTTATTATAATTTATAATTATTATAATTATACTTATAGGAATTATATAATTCATCGCGGGGGGTTGGAGAATTAGCCTCGGCTACCATCCTCTTTTGTCCGGTCTTGTTGGTCGAGTGGTTAAGGGATCCTGTACATCAGTTTCAATGCTTCTGGCAGTATGGGTTCGAGTCACTTCTGGGGTGTGAGTTTTCAGTTGCATATATGCCTGGAGACTGTTCAGGCTTGTTCGCATTTGTGTTCCTGACGTGTGCCCCAAAGAATGAGGTGATTTGATAAAATACCATGCCCAAGATTACCAACAGAGTGCCAGTAGTAATGATAGTCTTTGTGGTGGTGACTTACACTGGTGATGTGGTAATAGTTAAGGTAATAGTGGTGGTGATTTATGGTGGTGGTGGGGGGGGGGGCAGGGGGGCAGATATGACAGAGCTGGTGACCATTCAGGTGGAAGGGGCTAGTAATGAGTGATGTTAAAGTTCATATAAAGAATTTTCAAAGGCTTTGTATGTGAGTATAAGCCAAACTCTCACTTCATAATTGTTTATACAAACTTATACTTCTAATTATTAAAATAAGGTATTTGTCTCTGGTTTAGGGAATAGTATTATGAAACTGTAGAGAACAGCATAAGATATATTAGTTCACAAACCTCAGTACTCATCTGTTCCTTCTGCTCTTTTTCCCTGTTGTACCCATCCATGCACTCTTCCTCAAAGTCATGAAGACGCTCAAGACTCTCGCCATCAAGAAATATTTTCAGACCATTGTCATACAAGAAAGGTTTTCCTTTCCATCTTCTGAAGCAGTACTTTATGATGCGATGAATATGTGAAATGATGATGAGAGGAGGAGGAAATACGGGTTTTCCTTCAAACTCCATTACAACCTGCAAAAATGAGGAGCCATTTAAAAATGTACATGGTAAAGCAACAAAGTAAAAACCTGGTTATAGGATAATATGTAATTCTGTTCAAAAGTTGAGTTAATATTGCAATTTGAAATTTTGCATCTTTAAGCTATATTATACTGTTTCTGACAAAATTTGATCACTCACCTGAAATCTTTGAAACATCCACACTTGTCGAGAAATGGAGTTGACGGATATGAATATATTGTTAAAAACGGCAATTAAAAGATTGATGAGAAGAATATTAGCAACTAACAAATACATGGACATGACTGTTGGAGTGATCCAGCGGCCAGGATGACACGGGATTTCACCCTCGCCACCACAGTCAGGATCAATGTCATCAGCAAACACTTCTCCATACAGCATAAAATATGGCTGCAAAGAAAGAAACACATAATTAATATTCCTCAATTAAATACTTGTAACCTAAATGTATATTCTCAATGGCAAGACATATTTTGTTTATCATACCTGGTAAAATATATGTCTGGCAAGTCTCCAATGTGGCTCCTCATTGGGGAAGAGAATACTCTGTCGACAGACACCAAATGCCATCAGCACAACCAGGAGCAGCACAACAAAATATGCCATGTTTTTAATCATCTTTCCCATCATCATCACCAGTGGACCGAGGTACTTGTTGGCAGATAAGATCTCAAGAATTCTTAAATACCTGCAATGAATAATGAATTTCAGTTAACATCTTAATTCATGTTCTTATTAATTAACAAAATTTAAAAAATGAAAGAAATGTGTTCACTAAAACATGTACAGTGGTACCTCGCATAACGATCGCCCAAAAGGCGAACATTTTGGGTAACGACCGGCCCGATCGGTGACAAATAGTCCCATATGGTGAACGCTCGTTTGAGTAACGTCAACACCACATGGTGGGGTCGCGCTGCTTCTTGCACATTCTTGGACGCCTCCGACGATGCAAATAAATTATGTTGTTCTTGTTTAAAGATGCTAATGATGCTGGGATATAAAGGGGTGACTGCTGAGATGTTGCAAAGCATTGATGTTTTTGTAGAGAAAAGAAATGAAATTTCTGAAATTAAACAAATGTCAAAAAGGTTCGTTCGGTGTTCGGCAGGTAGGCTGCTCCATTATAACAATCTTTGTTTCAAATGTGTTCCATATGTTTTGTATTTGTCATTTATGTCTCAAAAATGGAGCAGCCTACCGTACATACACTGCACAAACCTTTGACATTTTTCTTTCTTCAAATTTGTTCAATATTTATTTTTCATTTGTCTTATAGCAAAAGGTTTGTTCGGTGGTCGGCAGGTAGGCTGCTCCATGTTTCTTAAATAAAAAAAAAAACAAAATAAAGAAAAACAGTTGAAACAGTTTGAAAAATGGACAAAATGCCATAAAGGTTCTTTCAGTGTTTGTCGGGTAGGCTGCTCCATTATTAAGACGTAAATGAAAAATACAAAACATATGGAACACATTTGAAACAAAGAAAGATTGTTATAATGGAGCAGCCTACCCGTCAAACACTGAACGAATCTTTATGGCATTTGTCCATTTTCCAAATTGTTTCAACTTTTTTTTTTTTTTAAGAAACATGGAGCAGCCTACCTGCTGACCACCGAACAAGCCTTTTGCTATAAGACAAATGAAAAATAAATATTGAACAAATTTGAAGAAAGAAAAATGTCATAAAGGTTTGTGCAGTGTTTGTAAGGTAGGCTGCTCCATTATTTAAAACATTGAATATCATATTGATTTTTTCGGTGGTAGAACGGATTAATTTTATTACCATTAATGTTAATGGGGACATTCGTTTTGTATGACGTCCATTTCACATGACTACGCCAGCGCCGGAACGGATTAAATTCGTTATTCGAGGTACCACTGTATTTAGTATTTTTAATAGATAATTCTAAGGCACAGTTGTCTGGTTAACAGTGAATAACCTTTGAGTACGAAGTCAATAAAGGAAACCATTCTTGAAGAGGTACACAAATATGGAACACACACACACACATATACATACATACATACATACATATATATATATATATATATATATATATATATATATATATATATATATATATATATATATATATATATATATATATATATATAATATATATATATATATTTATTTATTTATTTAATAATTTTAACAATAATAATTCATTGTGTTAAGGGAGAGGCAGTTAGTGTGTGTGTGTGTGTGTAAGTAATTGCCCAAGTGCAATTACCTGAGTGTAGTTACAGGATGAGAGCTACGCTCGTGGTGTCCCTCTTTCCGGTACTCTTTGTCATATAGCGCTTTGAAACTACAGACAGTTTTGGCCTCCACCACCACCTCGCCTAACTTGTTCCAACTGTTTACCACTCTGTTTACAAAAGTGAATTTTCTTATATTTCTCCGGCATGTTTGTTTAGTTAGTTTAACCCTTCAATTGTGCATCGCATCATATGATGCTTTGACCGACTTGCAGTAAATTGCGCATCGCATCATGTGATGCTTTGGAGTACTACGCAAGATTTAAACGGCCCGCGGATACATGGGGTTCACCACACCTTCATCAGGGCTCTTGTAAACAGACGCCATTTTTTTTTTTTAAATCCTGGGCCAAACTCCCTGGTGTTAGGGGCCTCAGTATTGAGTGAGCTACCAAGCCTGATGCATGCAGCATGAGCTCACAGCACTGCTGTTCAGCTTGTGACCACAGCATCGCCTAAAAATGCCATAATATACTTGTTCATGCTATTATGTAGCGATGATATTATTACAGAAGACCCCTGACTGTGATAAAACTGACCAGGGTTCTGATAATAGCAGGATTGTGGTGATATTTAGTGCTGTGCTCCATGGAGGGAGGAGCTATGCTGTGGGAGGGAGGGTGGTGGCGTTGTCTTCTGACTGTGTGTGGCCACCTTTTATTGACTGCACTCACCATACCAGCTTAGTGGTTCGCTATGGTGAACACAAATGTAGATACTTATATATATAACATGTGTATAGAGGGTATAAGCAGCAAGAGGAGTAGGTTGGGAGCCGCCATTTTGGCGAGGGAGGTGGCGTCGTCTGCACGATTTATCATGTTTACTGGTTACCACAATGGTCTTTGGGCACCATACCAGTTTACTTGTACAAGTATGGTGAATAAAACAGGTAGATATTTATATATAATGTGTGTGTATATAGCGTAATAACACCACAAACAGTATTGTTGGAGGAGAAATATTAGTGCGTCTGGCCTTGAGGGCGGCAGCCAGATGGCTGTGTGAGGTCCAATGTCTTTGTGCCTTTACTCACCATACAAGCTTAGATGTACAGTTATGGTGAACAAAACATGTAAATACTTATATATAACGTCTGTATATAAAAGCAAAAACAGTATGGTGGGTGGAGAATGGTGGCAAGTCAGGTGAGGTGAGGGAGGGAGGGAGTGGCAGCCAGTGGCTGGCTGCCACTGCCTGCCACTGCCACTCAGCATACCAACTTAGTGGTTCGTTATGGTGAACACGAATGTAGATACTTATATATAGCGTCTGTATATAGTGAATAAAAGCAAAAAACAGTATTGTGGGAGGAGAATGTGGGCGAATCAGGTGATTTGAGGGAGGGCTTGAGTGGCTGGCTGGTACACGGTGGTCACTCCACGTTACTTTTTGACTCATAATAGCAACTTAGTGGTTCGTTATGGTGAACAAAACATGCAGATACTTATATATAACCTGTGTATATAGTGTAATAACCGACAAAGTATTTGTTCACTGTTTGATGAACATAATTGAATCAACAATATGCACACCATATTTTTGAGTACAGTGATGATTCACTCATTTTATTATATAAATATATCACACTACACACTATTGAATAATATTACAGCAAAAAAGTACGAAAAATCAATCAGAGACATTGAAATAATTAGGTAATAATCTCTTTGTGGCAACTCCAGCCTGACAGCTGGCGATCAACAGACCGCCTGGGACGCACGCTCAGTCAGCGCCTGTTTTTTGCCAGACTTCTCCGCCCTATAGAGGGCAATATATGCCACTTACGATTTTCTTATTATTTTTCCCATGATCAGTGAACACAAACAGGTTAGGAAGATTTTTTTTTTTTTTTTTTTTTTTGTATGCCGTCGGGAGCCGGTCGGCCGAGCGGACAGCACGCTGGACTTGTGATCCTGTGGTCCTGGGTTCGATCCCAGGCGCCGGCGAGAAACAATGGGCAGAGTTTCTTTCACCCTATGCTCCTGTTACCTAGCAGTAAAATAGGTACCTGGGTGTTAGTCAGCTGTCACAGGCTGCTTCCTGGGGGTGGAGGCCTGGTCGAGGACCGGGCCGCGGGAACACTAAAAAGCCCCGAAATCATCTCAAGATAACCTCAAGATGCGCCTGTGGGTGTCAAATGGTATATAGCCATGCGCCATTTAAGGGTTAAATCTATGACCTCTTTTTCTTGAAGTTCCGGGTCTCTGGAAATCTTCCCTATCAATTTTATCAATTTTTGTTACTATTTTGTACGTAGTGATCATATCACCCCTTTTTCTTCTGTCTTATAGTTTTTGCATATTTAATGCCTCTAACCTCTTTGTAGCTCTTGTCCTTCAGTTCTGGGAGCCACTTAGTAGCATGTCTTTGCACCTTTTCCAGTTTGTTGATGTGCTTCTTAAGATATAGGCACCATGCAACCGCTGCATATTCCAGCTTTGGTCTAACAAAAGTCGTGAACAATTTCTTTAGTATTTTGCCATCCATATATTTAAAAGCAATTCTGAAGTTAGAAAGTGTAGCATAGGGTCCTCGCACAATGTTCTTAATGTGATCCTCAGGTGATAGTTTTCTATCTAGAACCACCCCTAGATCCCTTTCTTTATCAGACTTCTTTAAAGATTTCTCACATAATTTATAGGTTGTGTGGGGTCTATGTTCTCCAATTCCACATTCCATAACATGGCATTTATTCACATTAAATTCCATTTGCCAAGTGGTGCTCCATATACTTATTTTGTCCAGGTCTTTTTGAAGAGCATGACAATCATCTAAGTTTCTTATTTTCCCTATTATCTGAGCAACATCATCAAACATGTTCATATAATTCTGTATTCCAACTGGTAGAGTGTTTATGTAGACAATGATCATTACCAGTGCAAGAACTGAACCCTGTGGTAACAAAACATGTACTTGTGACATTTCTCCAGTCCGATACACTTCCTCTTATTACTCCCCTCATTTTCTATCAAAAATTTTTTCATCCATGTTAGCTTACCTGTCACCCCTCCAATATATTCCAGTTTCCAGAACAACTTCTTATGTGGAACTCTGTTGAAAACCTTTTTTAGGTCCAGAGTGATCCAGTCAACCCAACCATCTCTTCCCTGTAAAATCTCTGTGGCTCGATCATAGACACTGAGTAAATTCGATACACAGGATCTTCCAGATCGAAAACCATACTGCCTGTCTGATATTATATAGCTTCTCCAGGTGTTCTACCCATTTAGTTTTTTTTTTTCCCCCAATATTTTGACTTGTCAATGATACAAGTCTATAACTGAGGGGGTCTTCCCTGCTGCCACTTTTGTAGATTGGAACTATGTTTGCCTTTTTCCACCCATCAGCTACAATTCCTGTAAACAGGGATGTCTGAAAAATCAGCTGAAGTGAAATGCTGAGCTCAGGTGCACATTCTCTCAGAACCCATGGTGAAACTCCATCTGGGGCAACTGCGTTGTTCTTACTTAGCTCCAAGAGCATTTTTTTCACTTCGTCTCTAGACACCTCTATGTGCTCTATGTTGTTCTCTGGAATTCTTATTGTGTCTGGTTCCCTGAAGATCTCATTTTGTACAAACACACTTTGGAACTTTTCATTTAATGTTTCACACATTTCAGTTTCATTTTCCGTGTATCTGTCTCCTATTTTCAACCTCTGAATATTATCATTTACCTACAGCTTGCTTTTAATGAATTTATACAAAAAGGCCTGGATCTGCTTTACATTTGTCTGCTATACCATTCTCAAAGTTCCTCTCTGCCTCTCTCCTTACTGTTGTGTAGTTGTTTCTCGCATCTTTGTATCGCTGGTATGTTTGGGGGGTTTTAGCCTCTTCCTATAATATTTCCATGCTTGTGTCATGATCTTTGGCCTTCTTGCAATTTGTTGAACCAATCCTGTTTCCTAGGTCTGCATCTCTGTTTTGGTATGATTGTTTGTGTGCTTTCATCGTATATTTCACAAAATTTCGCATATATCTCATTTACTTCTTTGCCTAGCAACAAGTCTGTCCAATTATACCCATGAAAATTTTTTCTAAGTTCCCCATAGCATCTTCTCTTGAAATAGTTAAAAAACTGTTTCAGTGTCCCCATTCTCTACTAGATTATTTCGCAAAGCATTTTTTATTTTCCAATAGGACATGATCACTCTTTTCCAAGGGAGGAAGGTACTGGATGTACCTCTTCTTCATTTTTCCTGGTGAATATTAGATCCAGTACTGACGGAACATCCTCTTCCTTCATTCTTGTGGCCTGCTTGACCTGTTGATACATGAATGTCTCCAAAAGGAGGTTTACATATTTGCCTGTCCAAATGTCCTCCGTTCTTGCCTCGTAGGCCTCCCAGTCTATTGCCTTAAAGTTGAAGTCTTCCAGTACCAACAATCGGGATTTATCTTTGTCTGCTCTTACCATAATCTCTCTCATGACCATTATGAGGCCCTCTCATTTGTCATCCAGTTCTTCCTTTGTCCATGTGTTGCTTGTTGGTGGGCTGTAGGCATTTAAAATTATCAGCTTATCATCCTGATTCCAGACCTGCAATGCCATTATGTCAATATCTCGAGGGTTTTCAATTATTAACTCTCTTAGCTTCAGGTGTTCTTTTACCAGCACAGCCATTCCTCCCCCTTTTCCTGTCTTCCTGTCACGTCTCCAAACCGAGTAGCCCTTAGGGAATACATCAATTAAAATATTTTCAAGTTTTGTCTCGTGTGTGAGCATATCAGTGTAAGAACTGAGGGCTTGGAACCTTGAATAGTGTGAGCCCCTTCTTCTCTTCCCCCCCCCCCCCCCGACTCAAACAAGTTGGGGGGTTAATGAGTGCACACTAGTTTTGAGAGTGTGTTTACATGTGTTTACAAAGTTGGAGAGATTATTAACACTTTCGCGCTTTAGATTAGAGATAACTCGTCGCCGTTTTCTCTTACGATTCCGCATAACAGCCGACTTTTCTCGTCCATCGAAAAAATATTTCTATAAATTCCATTTTTTAACCGAAATGGATGGGGATACTTTTGTTTTGTAGGGAATTTATTTGCGAATGTTTTGGTACCAGAATGAATATTATATCACATAAACTTCTATGAGTAAAAAAAAAAATACACAAAGTATGTTTGGGGGTGTGGCGAGCGTGTGGCAGTGGGTTCCCTTTAGCCGTTGATATATCCAACACGTGGGAAATATTTGTATGTGTTATGTATATGTCTGTGTAGGGAATTTTACTGCGATCACTGTCATACAAATTATAAAATGTTTCAACAAGTATAAACATGACAAACATCAAACGAACGAAAACAATGCGTTCGTTTCTGCCGCGAACGCATACTGAGCGACGTGGTTCTATATTTGGCGCTTCTCTTACACATGCTTTGTACAAATGTTATACAGTTCATCTTATAGAAAATTTTATTGCGAATACATTGGTATAAAAAAGAAATACGTACATAGAAAAGTAGGGTCAGGAAACGTATAAACTTTCCAAGCATGATTTCCCACCTGTGTTTTCGCCAGTGCGCTCGCGGCTAACTACTCTCCACTTCACACACTCTTGCGGGTGGGCAATTACCTATATTAAACATTCATATGCATATGTCCGTGTAGAGAATTTTATTGCGATTCCAATGATACCAAAATTAGCGATGTAGGACAACTGTAGGCTTCGCAACCATTAAGAGAGTGGAAACATTTTGTTGCTGTTTGGCGCTCTCGGCGAGTGATCTGCATAGTTTTTTATTTGGTGTTGATACTCCTTATGCTTGGGCGGCATTTTATAGGTATGCTCTTATAGACAATTTCATTGCGAACACAGTGATACCAAATTTAAATACGTGCGCCTTCAATTATTGTCAGGACAGTCAAAAGAGTGTACACTTTTCGGTCTTACCGCGCAGGCGCGCGAAGTGCCGAAAGCATCTGGGGTATTGTTTTTTTTTGAGCGCCGAGAGCGCGAAAGTGTTAAGTGGGTTGTGAGGTTTCGGTCTTTTTTTTTTTTTTTTTTTAACCTAGCAGTGGTCTGTTTTGGTTCGTTTACTTTTGGATGCTTTACCTGGTGAGGTGGCAAAGTGTTACCTACTTCCTGGCCCTCTTTGTGGGGCCAATTTCTGGCTCTGGTCCCCCAGTAGGCCTAAGAACTCCATGGCTGATGTGACTTAGTATGTGGGAGCCATCTCACCAAGATAGGTTCAGGGAGCCATCTCACCAAGATAGCTACAGAGAGCCATCTCACCAAGAAAGCTTCAGGGAGCCACAAGGGGCTTCCAACAGAAAAAAAAATCTAGAAATTTGAGATGAATAGCTCATTTTAGTGTTATGGGAACATTTACTGTTTGAATACATTTTAGCACCATCAAATGATAGTGCTAATAAACTGTATTTTGTTAAAAATCAGCATCACATGTTTTCTCTTGGGTTGACTGCTTGTAAACACACTATTCCATCCATTACCTGTATTGAGACAAAATTTTGAAAGCATGTTTCATAGTTTTGTCACCAAATTCAAGGATGTAAGGGATATTCCTGTATGAATAGTCATACCATTCTCAAAAATATGAAGATGGAGGTTGGGATATTCCCCCTCACTTTTCCTAAAACTCTAAGAGAGTTCAATCCAGATGAGAAGCTTGATCCATGTTTCAAAAGTTCATGAGTAGAAAAAGCATAGGGTCATGCCAAACCTGAGAAGCATGGAGGTAAAATGAAGAAGTTCTGGAGGGTCTTTTTTTTCCTGGAGTTTCTGGAGGAAAAGAGGAAATGATGAAATGAATCGAAGGTGGAAACAAGGCTTTGTCTATAACCTAGTGTGGTCTGTGGACTCGCCTCCAAAAAAGGGTTCAAAGGAAACTAAATTGATTATTTTTAACTGCTTCCCGTGGTGCTGCATCTTGTCACAGATGAAGACTGGCATACCTTGGAGCCAAGCTGGGGGTTCCACAAGTCAACATTTTGCTAAACAAAGAAGAGGCTGATACAGAAGACCAAGCTCTTCCTGTGAATATGAGAACATGATTTCACCTTATGTGAAAGAGGAGCTAAAGAAGTCCCCCCAACACCAATTCAGATAGCAGGTCCTCTAGGCACAAGAGTAGCATAAGAATGAAAAAACTAGGCTTCTATTCCTATTTGCTATATGACATGGGAGAGTCAGGAAGTATATGAGGTGGTGTCAAGGGGTGAGGACCAGGTGATGTGTGGTGCTGCTGCTGCTGCTGCTTGGTGCCAGTTGGCATAGGTATCCATGCAGGCCAATTAGTATTTTACCTGGATGCTCCCTTGGCAATTGTGTGTAATGTCAAGGGAAGGCTCTGTTGGGCCTAAAGTTTTCTGAAAGAACTGTTTTTGGTCATTCTGGACAGGATAATTTTCTCCAGTGACTCCCTAGCAAGACCCAGTTTGTTGTGCTTGTGCTTGCAGTTTAAAAAGTTACCTGTTATGTCAGTATAGTATGTTATCTTGTCTGAACAAGATTCTCTAATGAATCCATCAGGTCTTAGGTTAGTTAATAGCTTAAATAACTCGGAGAACATCTTAAAGGTTACAAGAAAGCTAACAAATTACCAATGCAAAAATATAAATTTCTCTAATACATAAACTTGTCCATGATTAACTACTTTCTCTTCTCACTAATCATAATTTTTTGATAAGTCCATAAATTAATGAAATGCCACTGACCAGTATATAATATCAACGCAATATATGATACGTCCGGTTTGCATAGTTTGTTCTTGAAGTCTTAAGGTCATGCCAATCATGAAGAGAACAGCAAAAGTCATGTCGCACACATTCCACAGCTTATCAGACCACACCGCTATTTTTTGCCTGGAATGATATATGCACAGGAATAAATATACTGTATACACATGCAAATAAATTAATCATATCTCTGTAAATATATTTTGGTAATCATAAATTTAGATAGCACTATATTTAAATTAATAACTATTATGAAAATAACACAATACACTTTTTATATTGAATACAGTAGATAATCTTAATTTAAAGTGTTAGACTACTAAGATGCAAACTTTTATGCATGAATCTACAGCATTTACTACCTTCTAATGTAAAAGTATTTACCTGAGCTATTTTTGTGTGTGCAGGTTAGTGAATGTGCTTGCTGAACTTTTGCCATGATGGACCCCCAAAAAATATAATTTCATACACCAAGGAGCCCTCACCCCCTATATAACTGTGCCTATATAGGTGTAATTGATATACATATATTCATCATAGTATTTTTTGTGACATTTGTGTTATTTTTCTGTGTTGTATATTTATTATGGAACCTCCATTGAGAAACATTGGTCTAGGACCTGGCTACTATATCTGGTGCTTTTACACTTCACAACATTCTAATGCTGTTATACTGCTCTTAAAAATGTGAATCAAGGCAGCTTCTATGACTTCAGCTTCGAATGCATTCCATTTGTTTATCATCTGCTTGGTAATGAGTATTTCTTGATATTTCTCTGACTTTTTAGTATTTCCAGCTTTGACCTGAGTCCCCAGGTCTTGCCTTCCTCTCATCTGGAAAAAGACTATCTTTATCCAATTTGTCTATTCCTTTCAGTATCTTAAATATTATGACAGTATCATCCCTGGACCTTCTTTCTTCTACTCATGTTTAGGTTGAGTTATATTAATCCGTTCATATAACTATTTTTTTCTGATAAGTTTGTAGAAAATCTTTAGACCTTTTCCGTTATGTTCTTGAGCTTTATAAAAGTAGGGATATCATGCAGCTACAGGAATTTCTAGGACTGACCTTGTTGTGAATAATTATCTGAATAGGTCCTTGCTTCAGTTTCTAAGGTCTGTTCATGTGTTTGCCAATTCTGATATATGCTGCTGATGTTGTTATATGTACATGTTCCACTGAAGGTTAATAGTGTTTATGTCCTTTCCCAAATCCTCTTTTTCTGACTCTTGAAATTTTATTTATCTATTTCTTTGTTATATTTACTCTGAGCCTAAAACAACAAGAGTGGCCACGACACAGCAGCCAGCAGTCTGCTGGCTGACTCCCTCCAACCTTCAACACCCCACTAACCAACATTCTGCCTCCCACCATACTGTTATTGTTTTTATTACACTATTCACACATGTTATGTATAAGTATCTTCGTGTTTTCTTCACCATAACTGTACAACTAAGCTGGTATGATGTCCAAACAGTATAGTGGCCACTGCATGACAAGTCACACAGCAAACGACAGCCTCACTCCCTCGCCTAAATGGTTCCTCCCAACAAACTCCTTTTGCTGTTATTACATTCTATACACACATGTTATATATAAGTATCTATATTTGTGTTCGCCATAGCGAACCACTAGACTGGTATCGTGATTCCAGACATGTTGCCACACGTCAGCCAGCAGACAACACTCTCTCTCTCACCAACAATACTCCTCCTCCCACATCGCTAATTCTCACTACAATCCTGTTATCATCAGAATCCAGGTCATTAAATCATATAAATGATTAATTTTCCACATGTCTATTTTATAATGGAACATGAGAAGTCGTTTGAAGAATTTTAGATGAACGAAATAATGGCAGTGTGCTGTGGCTAGCACTGTGACACTAGGTATAACTTAGTGGTTCATTATGGTGAACAAAACATGCCGATACTTATATATAACCTGCGTATATAGTGTAATAACCGACAAAGTATTTGTTCACTGTTTGATGAATATAATTGAATCAACAATATGCACACCATATTTTTGAGTACAGCGATGATTCACTCATTTTATTATATAAATATATTACACTGCACACTATTGAATAATATTACAGCAAAAAAACTACAAAAAATCAGAGACATTGAAATAATTAGGTAATTATCTCTCTGTGGCAATTCCGGCCTGACAGCTGGCGAGCAACAAACCGTCTGGGACGCACGCTGAGTCAGCGCCTGTTTTTTGCCAGACTTCCCCGCCCTATAGCGGGCAATATATGCCACTTACAACTTTTTTATTATTTTTCCCATGATCAGTGAACACAAATTAACAGGTTTAGATTTTTTTTTTTTTTTTTTTTTTTGGTATGCGCCTGAGAGTGACACATGCTAAATAGCCAGGCGCCATACAAGGGTTAAAGTTCAATGACTCCTAGTGTCGTTGCCTTGGACGATCGGGCACAGGATAGAAATGTTGCCAGATATAGTTTTTTTTTTTTTTTTATACTAAAGCCTTATTAGGAAAGTGAAGGATTCAAGATTTTTTTTTTCTTTTCAATATGGCATTTGTTTACTGGAGTCCTGAGGAATAGGATATGAGCCCCTTGTACCCACGGGAATTTTGAACCTTACGATATACTAACAAACATGATATGATGACGTGCACACCTTTCCCCATGATATCATGGTGTGTGTAGTACAGTGAATAGACACCTCTGTGCCATATGTTGTTCTCTGGAATTCTTGTTGTGTCTGGTTCTCTGATTATTTCATTTTGCACACATACTTTGGGAACTGTTCATTTAATGTTTCACATATATCTTTTTCAATTTCTGTGAATTTGTTTCCACTTTTCAACCTCTAAATTTTATCCTTCACCTGCAATTTGTTTTTAATGAATTTATGGAATAGTCCTGTTTCTGTTTTACATTTGTCAGTTATCCCTGTCTCAAAATTTCTTTCTTCCTCTTTTTCACTGATGTGTAGTGTTCCTTGCTTCTTTGTATTGTTGGTATGTTTGAAGGTTTGGCCTCTTCCTATATAGATTCCATTTTTTGTATCTTTTGGTCTCTGGCCCTCTCATAAATTCTGTTGAACCAATCCTGTTTTCCCGTTCTGCATCTCTGTTTTGGTATAAATCTTTTGGGGTCTTTATCATGTACTATTTCACAAAACATTTACTTCCTTCCCTAACAGCACGTCTCCCCAATTAAATTTATTAAAGCACTTTCTAAGGTCCCCATAGTGTCCTCTCCTGAAATTGGATTTTTCGACTCCTTCATCTTCCTCATTCTCTTTTAGATTATAACGCATTGCATACTTTATTTCCAAAAGGATATACTGTATGGGATTTAATTTTCAGAAAGATCTCTTGATGGTTATATCTAAATTGAGTATTATCCAGTGACTCCTTTGGCATTACATTCCCTGCAGGAATGTTTGAAAATTCTCTGTAGTACTGTGCTGCATGATGTACTGGACTGACTACAAAGAAATATCCATGTTCAAGGACATAGTGGAAGCTTACGTGAGAAAGATATTGATAAATATATTCCGTATAGAGAGATTGATTTTATGAGTATTATAGATTTGATAAAATTTGCATGGACACAATTTCTATACATACCTGAGTTCAATAGGTTCTGTTGAAAGTATTTCACGTATTTTTTCAAGGATGAGGGTCGAAATGTAGGCAATAACATACCATTCCATCCAGTCTGGTTTCATAGGAAGTTTAACTAAGACAACGTATGTGTAGAGGCAAAGAAAGAACACATATGCCATCTGTTTAAAAATAAATAAAATATTATTCCTATTACAATTTGGTTATTGAAGGTGTTGTATATTTTCATAAATGTCCAATTAACAGAAAATGTAAAATTGCAGGTTACATATTCCAATACGAAGAAACAAATTTAATCTTACTGAATGAGCCCAAAACTTTGAAATGGGAGCATTGTAGAACTCATAAAACTTTGTTCTTGCTGGCAGCTGTTTTGAGTGGAGGTCATTGAAAATGTTTGAGTCCAGATGAGATACATGGCTCATAGACACCCCATTTTGTCTGACTGGGGTGCCATGTCCATCCACTGTATCAGAATTCTCATGTTGGGGAGGTGGAGCCAACAGGGTACTTGAATGCGGTGCATTTGTGTTGCTATTGCATAGTGGTGCCTGTTCAAAAGAGAACAAGCAAGTTCTACTAAGCAAGTTTTTTAGAGAGCAATTGTGTTTACTAAGTACTGAGTTAAGGTAATCACTGAATCGTATTAGTAATGTTAATATAATTTTAAATGATGATCCCTGAAACACACATACACACACAAATATTTATTTAATATTCATCTTTACAGCCCTAGCTATCAAAGCTTGAAATGATATGTGCAATACTATTATAAAAGCTTTAACAGAAAACAACTTTCAGGAGTAAACAGTATTCCTGTAGAAGTTTACTCAAATGGATGAAGTTAAAATAGATTTTACGTTTCGCATACAGTATATATATACTGGATATGCTTACATGTCACCCTGTGGAATATCACAGCTAATTCAAGAATTCGATTATTAAGTTTCTTGGAATATTTTCCATCAAAATCTGAGATTATTATATCCATATAAAGTCTATATGTACACAGCATAAATATGAATGTTTACTGGCATGAGGACAAATTAAAAAGCTTTGTGCTATATTAAAAATTCTTTAACAATTTGAGTTAATGATTTGGCAGACATTATTTAGATCCCTCCAGTAAGTCCTACCTCAGTTTGGAGGGTTGGGGTGACGGGGTGAGAGTGAAGCGACACAGAGTTGACCAGCTGTGCCTAGAAGAAGAGGACCAGACACGGGGGGGAAAAAAAGGATCTTAACAAAATCTATCCTTGACTGAAAGCTGAAAAATTCACACCTAGAAAGTGTTCTATGAAAAATGCATAACAAAAATGAATGGAAAAAACGTATTAGTTTCAAAGCAGAGACCATCAAACACAGCTTAACGATCACACACATTGTGCGGGTGGGGGATACATTATATGTAGTGAGCCTCTACACATCACAACACTTACAAATATAACGAACCTCTACATACATCACAACAGTCACAAATACATTTATTGTCATTTGAAAACTCACTCTTCTACATTTTATTAGGTAGCAAGCTTTATGGTCATGGTAAACTATGCAAGACGACCACAGAAGAGGTAATATCAAAGTGGCGACCATCCCCCATTTTACAGGGTGTCCACAAGCCTGGAATCAATCTAAATGATGTTGATTGAACTGATTAGCAACATCTTTATGCACATCCATCATGACTGACAAAACATTAACATGCTGTAGTGATCCTTCTTTCCAGACATGAAGGATGGACACAATAGAAAATTAGCAGTCTAATGTAAATAGAGATCAAATTCAGTCATTCTTGATACCATGTAAATATAATTTTTTGTGTTCCTTCTGAATTCTCTCGAGATATAAAGATTTTATTCCAGTGATACGTGTGTAGATAAACTAAGATTTGGGCTTGCAAGTTGGTACTGGGAACGGTTATTCCTTCAGCACTGTACGTTTAATACATAGCAAATGGTTGAGCATGATAAAAGCCAAAGGCCAAGCACGAAGATTATTTTATATTGGGCACGTACAATTTTTTATTTTATTTTTTATATTTAATATATACTTGGTACACAGTGCCGAAGTCTTAAAAATGTATATTATGGGGTCAATGTGATTGTTGAGTAGGCCCTTAACATTTTACTGAAAAGTCCATACTTCACTACCCCATGCATGCTCCTGGTTATTCTATAGGGACGTGCTTGATACTTCACAATCAGGTTACATGAGAATAAATGACAGGAATTTCCCTTGTAAATACTAATGGTCATCGTGACATTCCCAAACTAATTTTCATGCTGCTGGAACAGGTCACTTGTTAACAATAGTATTCACTCATCCATCATTATTTGAGCTGCCTCATCTTCAGTACTTTGAATTTTTTCAAGTATTCATAACTTTAAAAAATATTCATTCTTATGTTTTAGTATTCAATTTAATGTACAGAGAGTATTGCTAGATGAATGGGTGCCATGTGTGTTCGTATCCACTTCAGACAAGTACAGTATTGAACCCCATGAAAATGGGAAGCGGCAGTGTCATTAATTTTTAAGAACAATCGACTACAATAATTATTATTTATTGCACTGCTACAAAAAGCTGAATTTTATTTACACTAAGAATAATTCTGAATATTGAATTTTATGAAGTTTGTACATTAACATCCCATAAAACCTCTTGCTGGCTCTTGTGGACTGGCAAGGTAACTGGTATTTTTGCATTATTTTGTCCCGCCCGGGATTCGCACCCGGAATTCTTGATTGTGAGTCGAGAAAGAACCTAACTGTACTACGAGATCCTTTCGGTATGACTTTTTTATGACAGATGTTGCTCTATATATGATTATTTTTGTTGCGTACTGTATATACAATACTATTAACATGTGATATTCATTCAAACCTGACTTTTATGAGAGTCCCTTTTCTTCACAAGACTGATGCTATCGTCAATAAGATTTTAAGCCTTTCTAAGTACTATTTGGCAGCATAAGAACTACCAAGTAAACTTCCAAACCACCAGTTTTCCTACCTGGCCACTACCCCCCAAGCATTATGCAGGTGGCAGCACTTGTGCCAAAACCTACACTTGGCCCCCTGCCTCAAACCTCATCACATTCTGCCTGACTCACAAAAAAAATCTTCACTCAAGGAAATCCTGGATTCAAGACAGGAGAAAAGGGAATATTAAGTGTTTTGGTCCAAAAGTAATTATCAAAGAGTGCACCAAGGATTACGTAATTATCAATAGAGTGCACCAAGGATTGGAGGATTATATAGCACATAGTCCTTGGTCAGAACCAAGGACTATGTATTGGTTCTATACATTTTTATTGAAATTCAGAATAGAAGGTACATTTTTTTTGGCTATACATATTCACTCATTATTTCTGAGCAATTGCACTTGGAGGCTCACTTTGGCAAGCATAAGAGGAAAAAGAAAAAACTAGGGCAAACATAAAAAATAGGAGACACTCCTGTACTACAGAGTGGGTTCATCGGAGCTCAGTAGAGAGAGAGACTCGCTGGCTGACACAAAGACGCCCAGAATTTTGCCAAGAGAGTAGTATCTTACACTGAGAGTCATCAAAGTGTGACACAGTTGGAATAGGCAGTGAAATGTGTGGGTGTGGCCAACTAGGAGCTCTGAGTACACCATGGAACAGGACAACAGTGAAAATAACGACTTGAGTGTAGTGAACTTTTGAAGATCATGTGATCGATGAAAAGCATGCAGATGGGTTACCTGCACCACTTTGAATAACAGCTGAGAAAAAGAGATGTCTTGGTGCTGACCACCATGTGAGTATTAACCCTAACATCGGCTATGGATTTGCACAAATCCACATCTGTATTCGCCTGTACAAGGTGAGTACAGCTGTGGATTTGCACACACACATCTGCCCATGTGCAGAAAAAAAAAAATTATTTGGATGCAAATTGTATTGAAAGGTGTAAATAAATTGAATATCTACATTGCAACTAGTTAAGTGCTCACTAAAAGCTGAGTGTATAGCAGCCCAGCTGGATCTGTCAACACCAGGCCTTGGGTCAGCTACACATTTTTAACTTCAGAATTGCTTCTAAATACATGGATGGAGAAATACTAAAAAAAATTTTCATGACTTTTGTTAGACCAAAGCTGGAATATGCAACAGTTGTATGGTGCCCATATCTTAACACTTTCGCTATCCCGGCATGCGCGCCGCAAACTTAGAGGTCACGCTCCCGGCGTGCGGGCGAGTGCTCAGCGACACCGAAATGTGTATACTCGTTTCAGTTTTCTTACCTTAATTCTTGTCCTATGTCATTCGTTTTGGTATCATTGTGTTCGCAATAGAATTCCCTACAGGTGTATATGCATATAATGTCCAAAATGCCTGGCATATAAATGTATGAAAGAAATATACGAAAATTCACTTTTGTAAACAGAGTGGTAGACGGTTGGAACAAGCTAGGAGAGAAGGTGGTGGAGGCCAAAACTGTCAGTAATTTCAAAGTGTTATATGACAGAGTGCTGGGAAGACAGGACACCACAAGCTTAGCTCTCATCCTGTAACTACATTTAGGTAATTACACACTGGCTGAGCCAGACCCATTCTCTATTGACCTTGAATGTTTAGGTGATCGTTTTTACACTTACTAGTTTATTCACTATAGTGTTTGTGCTGAATAGCTAGATTTATGTAAATCTAATTTACTTGAATTGTGTACAGTATTAATTATAAAGATAATGTATTTAGGCCTACAAAGAATGAATGAATGAAAATTAATATATATTTATCAAACTAAGGAAACGGCAAAAGGCCTATTGCCCATACGAGGTATCTTCTATTTATATTGTGGATATAAATAGGAGCTGCCTCATAGCCTCTACTAGGCAGCCCCTACTAATGGATATAAATACATTGGTACCTTCATTTTTTTTTAATTTAATCCATTCCCAGAGACGGTTTGAAAACTGAAAATTCGAAAACAAACTAATTTTTCCATAAGAAATAATGTAAATTGAATTAATCCGTTCCACACCCCCAAAACTATTAACTTAAAAATACATTTTATACATACTATAACTTATATTTTGTACTACAGTATGTACAAGTATATCCTACCTTCATTGAGGACTCTTGTTGGTGTATGGAAGACGGTGAGTAAAGGGGAAAGGAGGAGGAGTATTAGGAGAGGTATTAGTGTTTGGAAGGGGAGTCCCCTTCCATTATAACAGCAGTGATGACATTTCTGGGGTACTCTCTTACATTTTGCAGGCATATCACTAGGACCTGATTGTGACTCACTGCTTGCTCGTCTTACTAAGAATCTGTCTATAGACACTTGTTTTTCCATACTTTTAACACTTGTCTGTAGTGAGACATCACATTGTCTCACTATGAATGATCTCTTGTTTTCCTCTATCATCATCCTCACAACTATTTTCTTAGGTTGAACTTTACCAATGACTTTCTTGAAACCCATAGCGTGATATATAATAAGAACTTTTATGTTCAGAAACCAAAAAAGCACAAAAAAATTTAATTCTTCACAAAGAATTCAAGTATGGTCGTCACTAGGTGGGAGACACTGGTAAAGTGAAGCGGGCCACGTGCTCAGTTGGCCTATACATGTATCAACAAACTCGAGCACCAAGGCAAACCTCGAATACCGAATTGAATATTTCGAAGGCATTGAGCTCGAGAAAAAAAAAAAAAAATTTGTAAAGAGGGGCATTCGAGAACCGAGGTTCCACTGTACAAGATATCTCGTATGGGCCAATAGGCCTTCTTCAATTCCTTTCTGACGTTCAAATTATGGTGGGTTGACCGACCTGATAAACTTCAGTACAACTAAAACCTGGACAATAATAGTTTAAATTAGTGTATGATACTGCACTTTAAGGGTTAAGGAAGTGAGAAATAGCTTGAGTCTGCCAAGAAGTCGAGAGATACCAACTAAGGCAGCATGATGCACCTGAGGACAGGCTACCCAAGCCCAAACCAAGATAGAGTGCCTCCTGAAGCACTTCTGAAGCAAGAAGTACATTTTGTTGAAAAGTTAGGGGTGAGGATGGATATGCATTAAAACATCTTCACAACCACGAAAAATGAAGCCATAACTCTACAGGAGATCATAAAGATCTTACCCTGGTAGCTCGCAGCAAAAACGAGCAGAGACAGTTATGAGGGTGAAGGCCCCAAATGATGAAGCGATTCAAAATCTGTTGACATACAAGAATAATCAACACCCAATTAGAAGCTAGTTGTGCTCCAACAGGAAACAGAAGGGAGGGATGTGGAAGAAGACCTTACCAAGCTACATAAGTTTCTATTCTGAAAAAAGAGCAAAGCAGGGAATGACATGATGAGAGGAACTGATAAAGAACACAGGCTTCCACCTGTTTCATTTAAAATACTGTTGTATCATGCATGCCTAAGATTCATCTGTTCTTCCTCTGTTACCTGCTCTTCTAGGGTAACAACTTTTGTAATATACCCTGGTATTCTGACTACATGTATTTTGGTGTGCCAGTATTGCAGGTTAAAGTGGTGGCAGCAATTTAACTAAGTGTTTTCACCCTGCTTCCAATGGGATTGGCCCTCCACCTGCTTCTGTTCCATTGCTGTGTTACCTGTGCTTGTTTTGGCTCTGCATATCTTGCTTTTCCTTCACTTGCCATGTAAATCATGCAAGTGAAGGCTTGCATGATTTACATGGGATTGAGCCTCTGCCTTTTGCAATGAGGTTCTGGTTTTGGCCATACACATACCAGCCATTTGTTTAATGATTTCTTGGGTTGTTAGCCTTGTAAATTTCCCCAACATTGAGTTTACACTTGCTTCTGTTCAGGTTTAGCAATACATGTACATGATTCAGCATGGCTTCTAATAAGGTCTTAAACATTGCTGGGGTGTTCTTTTATGCAACTTGTCCCAGGATTGAGCCTATTGGACACCTATTTTAGTGCTTTCCTAGGGTGTTTGCAATTTAGTTTTTCTCAGGAGTGACTTTCTGCTTCTTTTTCATGATTTATAGTTCTGTTCCTGTATGTGTTCAGTCGTTTTACTCTCATTCAGACTTTGTTCCAGGTCAGAGTTCCCGAGTTTTGTTGTGGGTTTTCTCCTAGTTTATTTAGCTCCTTTGTGACTTGCCCTTCAGGAGTGTTCACTTTTACCTCTTGCTCCGAGTTTTAACTTGCATCAATTTTGGCTTTATTTCGATGATGGAAGTACAGAGGAGCCTCAATTAACGAATTTATTCCGTTCCGGCACCGTGCTCGTCATGTGAAATGCTCATCTTGTGAAAAGAACTTTCCCATTTAAAATAATGGAAATAAAATTAATCCATTCCACCCCGAAAAATGTCAATATGAAATTTTATAATGTAATTATAATACATGTAATTATTATAAATGTTTTGTTTTACTAATTTCAATTGTACTTTACCTTATGAAGTCATTGCTGGCTTGAGGGAGACGATGGAGAAGTGGGGAGGGATTACAGTGTGGAAGGAGAATCCACCTCTGAGTCAGGCAATTTTCTTCTTCTAATCTACAGTAATTGTGTTTCTTCCTCTTGACAATACTATCTTTAGCAAACAGCTTCTTTGGTGACATTGTGGGTTACAAATTGTAGTCACAAAACCACAAAAACCCAAAGAAAAGCACAAATAAATGCTTGTCCTGTGCAATAAAACAACAAGAACACTATCATCGGAGGCATCCGAGAATTGGCGAGAACCAGCAAGAATGCTAGGAAGCACCACGTGGTTTTCTCGTTTAATCGAGCAGAAGCTCATTACTCGAGACAAATTTTCTGGGAGTGGCTCACTCATCACCTGAAATGCTCATAGATGGGGTTGCTCGTCACATAAGGTTCCTCTGTACTTGTTTTCAAAGTTTTTTTGTATCCTTCTCTCTTGAGAAAATTTGTGTTGCTTGAATTTAGTATTTGCTAGTTTCAATTCAATCACAGCACTGTGACAGTTACTTGGATCTTGCTCTTTTCCTTGGGCAGTTGTCTGCAACAGAAGGCCAGTACTCTATTTCAGGTTTCTTTGATCTTCCTGTTACTCTGACAACTGCTCTCCTGAGATGTTTAACTTAGAATTTTGCCCTGGAGTTATGCTGCTGCTTTTTTTTTTAGATTGGGTTCCAATGCTGTGCATACTTGCTTTGGTGGTCTTTATTCTACATTACATAACCTGCTCTCTTAAAGTGATCGCCTTGCTTGGATCTGGAATCAAGTTTCCTTTAATTCAGCTATAGCACTTTGCTTTAATGGTACACCCACTCTGTGCTTTTTCCTGTTGTTGTTTCCCTGCTGAGTATGGGTGGTGGCCTAGTTTAAGTCTTGACTTTTTATTTCTGTATATGGTCTCTGCAGCAGAGCTGAGATCTTGGGTACGACTTTCTAAAACCTACCAACTGTATAAAAAAAAAAAAAAAAAAGTTGTCCTTGATTTGATTTACTTGATGAGGTTCCTGGGAAATACAATCCCATGTAGAATCATGGTTGAATATAATGACAGCCCTTAATAATAATTGGTTGGGTTTAAATACTGTCTGTTCTCTATAAAGTTTGCTTGGATTAAATATAATGGCAGCATTCAAGAAAATCAGTTGGGTTAAATATAACATCTGTTATTAAGAATTAGGATCTTAAGTTTAACATGCATTATTTAACAGCACAATAAAAGGCTTAAAGTGGAAAATTTTAAGAAGTTTGAAAAAATGGTACATTCACATTAAGTATAAAAATTTTCTTAATCAGTGACATAAAAGTTGCCTAGTTAAAGATAAACATTAAAAAGCTGAACATGAGGTTTTGCATAAATAACAACATGAAATGCAGTTTAAGTAGCAAGAAAGATACAAAATAAACTTGCAAAAAGGAATGAATAGATGATGCAAAAGCCCTTCTTTGTTCACCTGATGATTCTGAGCACTCTTCTCGGCAACCTTTCTTACCTCTGGATCATGATCGTGTCTCATATCAAGATTGTCTTCCTCTGATTCTGTGTCACTTTCTGAGCCAGAGGATCTCTCTGGGTCATCGTATTGGTGCTCTTCACGAGTCTGTGGCATTGTCTTGAGTTCCTCTCGACTTCGGAATCCCAAAAGAGGGACTAGTAGTGGGAAGAGAAGACTAAGCATGACCTGAAACAAAAAATACAAACCAAATTATTAATATAAAATATGAAGAGGTGAAAATACAGCACGGGAAGATGGTGCTTATCCTCGATATAGTGGAACACTAACTTTGTCAGCCATGTCTGTTTTAGTTAACAGGAAAGTCATTTTATCAATAAATAATTAATTTTAATTTTTTATGGGGCCTATTGATGAGTTCCTCGCACACCTTGTCACATTCCAAAAGCATGTATTGTGTGGTTTGGTCATCTTATATGAGAGGTCTTCACAGAAATGTATCGAATGGTTAAAAAGTTTATTGAATAAACTTAACTGGGGGGGGGGGTCAATTTTTCAATAATTAAATTTTCAATAAATCAATTTCAAATTTTAAATAAACTGTTCCAATTATGTAACAAATATAAACAATTAGAAATTTGTAACTCCAAATGTTTTGAGTTTATTGGAAAAATGTACTAAACACTTTTAAATTGAAGGAAGCTTCAAATAATGTTTGGAAATGATGAGAATTGATTAGTAATTTGTAGCTCTAAAAGATTTTAAAGTTGTAATTTTGTTTTACAAATATAATTGCAATTGAAGTTCTCAACAATAATTTTGGTTCTTCTACTTTGTAAATTTTTATGTAAGTTTCAATATATATTGCAAGGCATTTGTACTTGAACATGTGAAAGTTTTTGGTCAATATCTTTTGGATCGAAATGGAAACAATTATTAAAAAAATAAAGTGAAATTCACATATTTCACAAAGGAAGAATAAATACATATACAGTACTGTATACATAGATAGTAATAATAAAACATTTTTTCAGTATTTAATTCAATACATTGACTATTGGCACTGTTGTATTATGTATTGACCTGAGTTATGGTGCCATCATTTAGTTGTATTGTATGCAGTAATATTTAGGTTCTAAATATTTACAAAAGAAAGAAATTTCAGGAACTTTATTCATTATATATAGTTTATGTACAGTACTGGCAAAGGCACTGACCCATGTACCAGGGAAGTGCCTGGCAGTGCCCTAACAGTACCGCTGAGTGTGAGGAGTGTGTAGAGGGAGGGGTGTCTGGTGTTGGCTTGAAGAGGCAGCAAGACTCCTCTCCTCCTCCTCCCTTATCTTATTGTGCACGCATTCTTGTGGCATGTAGTGCCATTTCCCTCTGCCTTTTTCTGTTATTTTGTTTTGTACGTCATTGTGATAATGGCATCAACAAATAATGGGAATAAAACAGCACAGGAACAGTGCGAGACGCAACAAAATGATGCAACACCGCGCCACAGATCCTACCTCAGAACGATGCACGTTGACTGACGGTCCCTCCCATATAACCCACCTCTCTCAGTTCGGGCAACGTAATAGTTGTCAACGACCAAAAGAAGTTTATATATAGAGTTTTTAGATTTTTTCTGAAAAATCTGATTGTTAGAACAGTCAGGTATGGTCACAATGACAAGACAACCATCACGGAAAGTTTTGTGGTGGTGGGGAGTGGTTATTTATGTCAAAAATGTATTAATTAACAGAGATTTTCACAAACATTATGCTAAAAGCTATGAGATTTTTACAGATTTTTTTTTATATTTTGGATTTTTGGTAAAAATATATTGAATTTTGAAGATCCTAGCCCCTTATATAAGCTCTCTTTTTTTTTATTTTTATTTTTCTTATCCAAAATGTATTCTGATGAGGCCAAAGAACTAGTTTAGCTCTAGTTTTCCTGTTTTATTAACTTGTTCCTTGGTAATTATTTTGTTACATTATCTTCAATATATCTATATGTTTGTTCACCATCAAACAAGATACCAAGTTCTTCTCTAATGTATTTTAAGATTTTGTTGTATTTAAAATACTGCCCACTTCTTCCTCCTTATTGGTTAGATGATCTAACTTTGTTTCAGTGAACCAGTCATATCTCTAACCATAGCTTGATACACTTAGAAGAGGCCTTAAATAATTTGACTTTCCTTTATGGCTATCTACACTTCACAATTCCTCTTCACTTTTCTTATTTCTTTTAAAACACTTCTTGCTAGTTTGAAAAGCTGTTTTTTTTAATTGTCTTCACTGTCTTTTATTTGCTTATATGATTTGTTGTTTTCAATAATAGATGTTAATCTTGGGTTTCCTTAGGGTTTGTCATTATATGGATCAACCTGATGGTGCCTGGGTCCATCTGTCTCTTCACCCCCTCCAACCCCGGACACTTTCTTTCCCCACACTTCACCCAGGTAAACTCTGGAAGTAAGCATCAAAACTCTTTGGAAAACACAACCCCTGAGTTTTATTTCAATCTTCATGAAAATCACGTGGGAATATGCCGATATTTCTTTAAAGACTGGCACTTGGGCTGATTCCAAGACTGGCTTAACCGCCTCCTCTTCTCATGTTTCAAGTTGCAAAATTAGGAGTCTGGCCTCCTACTTTGGATACACACATTCTTATTTTAATGTTTTTTCAGAGCCTTAATTAAGATATCTTTGAATGCATTACAAAGTTCATTTATAGTGTGAGGACCACCCACTGTTGGAGCTTTATCAAGGACACAAGGGCAGCCTCACCCTTTGGGTATGTGCCCACAGTTTGTGAAGTAGATGGGATACCACAGCCACAGCTTTTTACCTGTAACTACAAATGGGTAATAATACAACTAGAAAAATGATCAGATGGATAATATATGATTTTCAAAGATGAAATGCCAAATAAATTTTTTGTTACCTTTATATTAGTATTTTTTCTTGTCCTGAGTCCACCTAGCCAGAGGTCTGCTAAGAGTATCTGGCAGCATGTGTGTGATAACAGGGCTCGATGATTGACAGCAACAGCCAAGGAGAGGCAAGTTTGTTTAGACCAGTTTCTTAATTCGTAAGTTAAAAGCTGATGAGCACGATCATCATCTTGTTGATAGCAGAAGTCCAGCACTTCTAGAGCTGGTGCAAGAAGTTTTAACATAAATATATTTGAGCTTCAAAATACAACTACTATCCAAAACAAAAACATTAAAATTGTAATTAGAAATGATATATATGTCACCACAACAGACATGGATATTAATCCCAAGGTTTAGTAACTGTAAACAAGGCAATATAAGGGGTACAGAAGCATAAATATTACTATTTTAACGGGGTCTTGCTTGCCCTGTCTGCATTTAAAGTAGGAATGGTCATACTAATAGGGAGATAGGAGAACTGGGATTGATTGTCTGCAATTACTGATACTATAATGATACTCTGAGCTATCACATTTGATTGCCCCAAGGTAAGATCCAATATGTCATATGACAGGATCGAGAACAGTCATATTCGATGCCACAACCAATTTTCAGGTACAATTTGAAGTCATACAGTATCAGGTGCTGCAGACCCACTGCAGAAAAACAGCAACCGGCCCAATGTGATTGACATTCATCAAAACTAAAACGTTTTCAAGGAGAGTGAGTTTGATGACAAGTTATTAGTCAAGAATCATTCTCTTGTATTTGACAGGCAAAATGAATACTGCATCTTAAATAAAATGTGTCATTTTTGTTTCAGTGTTGGGTGAAGGTTGGTAATGATGGATTTGTACTTGCCTAAATGTTCTTCAGGGTTATTTTAAGAGGTTTGACTACCCTATTCTTCTGGTAAGATAAGTAACAAACCTGTATATAAAAAATAAATACAAATCTATTAGACCTGTAAGCGGTTGCCATAGACCTTACGGATCGAATGAAATCCCCAGTGTCATGAAATGGCTTCCACCCCATATAGTACTTTTGAGCATGGTCACAGTGAGTGAGACAGATTAGTGTCCTCTTTGTAATCTTTGTCATATAGAGCTTTGGAACTCCTGATGATTTTGGAATCCACTTTTGAAACTTTTTGTTACTCCTTGTTCTAGACGTTGCAGGGTTTAAAAATTCCTTATTGTTAAATTTGTTGATTCCATTCTATCTACTAGTGTTAGCATGTTCAAAGCCCCTCCCAACGAGGGATCTTGTAAAGACTTCTGAGTGCATGTATGATTTGAACTTTCTACTGCTCACTTCGGTTGGAATATATCCTCCAGTGCTCCCTAATACCTGTATGATCCTGCACGGATGTCTAAAATGTTTCGCTTACTTCTGATTGCTCAACTATACGATACGTTTTACCTTGGACAACAGAATATTACCTTCAGGGGTAACCAAGTAACATCCCTCGAAGTGAACTACAGTAGTATATAACAAAGCAGGTTTATTCAAATATAATATAAATATAATAAAAGTCATTCAAACAAATTAACTAACCAAGGGTTTCAAATTCTTTGGCATATCCTTTTAGCTCTTCATAGACTTCAGTCTCTAAGTCATCATCAGCAGCTTCATGTGCTAATGCCTTGAAGAGCTTAGCTGCTACTAAAGCTTTCGCAATTGCTTCCTCACCATGCTGCCACATCAACATTGCCATGCCTTGTCTCTTGGTCAACACTGCCCAAACCTAGAAATCAAATGAGATTATTAGCAAATATACTATCAAAGTCTAATCAATTTAAACATTTTACACTTTTATTTACAACAGCTAAAACAGCTTTATGAGCTGTCATAGTTATGCTTAAACAGCTTTGCTACAACTGCTTTGCCAAGTCTACAGAATTCACTCAATCTATATACATGCCTCAGCATATTAAGATATAAAGTGCAAATGATTTTCCAAAAGCTAATTCTTGTATAATGGATTTGGACTTCCAGTTTGGTGATCTTTGATAACAGATTCCAGTTTTTATCAGCATGCCTCCACTATGAGATTTAAAATACTGAAAGCATACATCTTGTTACCAATTAATTTATTATATTTGTTATAAATACTAATTATATAAATATATGTCTATCTGCAATATACTGCATAATGTTGCAAATATGCTTTATTAAAGTTACTTAATGTTGAACGTAGTGCAATAGTTCAAAATTTGAGGTTAATCAAGAATTTCCTGAAGTTTCAGATATTCTAAGTAACTAATGAATAAAACTTACCAGTAGTTCACTAAAGGGGTAATCAAACTCAAACTTGGAATACATATCGCCTTGACTTAAATAAGACTTTGGAGAGCTGTTGTAATTCTTTTGAAGTAGACTCTTGCTAGCTTGAAAAATGCTACTATTGTTACGAAGAAGCCGTGGAGATTTCATCATTGTATTTTCATAGACTGTGCGAAATTTTTTACGTGTGTAATATGATCTGAAAAGCAGAAAAAATAAGAAGTAATCATACAAGGCATTACATTACTTAAGTCATATATATAGTGTGGGTGTGTGTATAATTGCCTATGTAATTACCTAATTATCTAAGTGTAGTTAAAGGATGAGAGCTGCGCTCGTGGTATCCTGTCTTCCCAGTACAATACTGTACTCTGTCATATAATGATTTGAAATTACTGATGGTTTTTGCCACCACCACCACCACCTTCTCACTTGGCTTTACATGCAGCTTGCTTTTAATGAATTTATAGAAAAGCCCTGGATCTGCTTTACATTTGTCTGCTATACCTGTCTCAAAGTTCCTCTTCTCACTGTTGTGGAATTGTTTCTTGCTTGTTTGTAATGCTGGTATGTTTGTGTGTTAGGCCTATTCCGATATTGAACCCATTTTCTTGTCTTTTCTTCTCTGGGCCTCTCAATTTCTGTTGAACCAATTCTGTTTTTTGGTCCTGCATCTTTGTTTTGGTATGTTTGTGCGCCTTCATTGTATATTTTGCAAAATTTGGCATACATCTCATATATTTCCTTGTCTAGCAACAAGTCTGTCCAATTAAACTCATTAAAGAATTTTCTGTTCCCCCATAGTGTCCTTTTTTTAAATTGAGTTTATCAACTGTTTTAATGTCCCCATTCTCTTCTAGATTATATTGCAAAGCATATTTTATTTCGAACAGGACATAATCACTCTTTCCCAAGAAAGGAAGGTACTGGATGTCAAATATCTCCTCTTCTTTAGTGGTGAATATTAGATCCAGTATTGACAGAACATCCCCTTCCCTCATTCTTGTGGCCTGCTTGACATGTCGATGCATGAATCGTAAATACATGACTTTGTAAACCTAAACCAGAATGAGGTTTACAAATCTGCCTGTCCAAATGTCCTCCATTCTTGCTGCGTAAGCCTCTCAGTCTATTGCTTTCAAGTTGAAGTTCCCAGTACCAACAATCGTGACTTATCTCTATCTGCCCATACTACAGTCTCTCTCATGACCATTATGAGGCCCTCTTGTTTGTCATCCAGTTCTTTCTTTGCCCATGTGTTGCTTGCTAGTGAGCTTTAGATATTTATGATCAGATTATCATCCTGATTCTAGACCTGCAATGCCAATGTCAACTTCTCGAGGGTTTTCGATTATTAATACTCTTACCTTCGTGTGTTCTTTCACCAGCACAGTCACTCCTTCCCCCCCTCTTAGTTTTCATGTCACGTCTTCAAACGGAGTAGCCCCTTGGGAATACCATCTCATTTAAAATATTTTCTTCAAGTTTCATCTCTTGTTAGAGCAACAATACATGGGACCTTAAGCTGAATTATATCTCTTAGCTCCAGTATTTTTTATCTCACTCCATCTATGTTGGTATAAACAATTATCAGGAACATGTTCCCTTTACCTTTGTCCTTTACTCCCCCTTCCTTTAATGATTTTGTTTTGTCTTGTCTTTAAGTACCATTTCACTAGGTTTCCAGAACCTAACACTGTAGAAAAAAGAATTACTTTCTTCATTTCTTTTTCCCATTTAGACGTTTCGCTTTATCGAGATTTGTTTTCAGTTTTTCTCAGTCTTCCCTTGAGAGGTTTTGTCTTATTGACCAAAGTTTGCCAACCTTATCATTCTGCAATTTCCTGGCATTTCTAAACACTTATGTCATTTGTTTCACTCCATTAAATGTCACCCTTAAGGGGTAGTTCTTGTCCTTCTCAAATTTTCCTATTCTCCTAAAATCACTGACATTTTCCTTTGAATTGAGACCTCCTCCTAAACCTACTATTTTCTCTTGTGTAATCACGTAAATGTAGTTACAGAACAAAAGCTATGTTCGTGGTGTCCCATCTACCCTATAATCTTTGTTATACGAAGCTTTGATTTTTACCAATGGTTTTGTCATCCACCCCCTTCTCACTTAAAGTGTTTCAACTTTCTACACCTCTGTTCACAAAAGAGAACTTCAGTATATTTTTTGGTACCTTTGCTTCTTTAGCTTAAATCTATAGGCTCATCTTGAAGTTGAAAAGTTTAAAAAATCGTCCTTGTTAACTACAGGTATGTCGATTCCTGCCACAATTTTGTATGTGGTGATCATATTCCCTCTCTTCCTTCTAGCTTCATCTTTGCCACATTTAATGCCTCAAACGTCTCCTCATAGCTCACTTTTTAGTTTTGGAAGCCATTTAGTAGCATGTCCTTGCAATATTTCTATTTTTTTTGTATAGTGCTTTTAGAGATATGGACATCATACATCATACAGCTGCTGCATATTCTAATTTTGGTCTCGCAGGCAGAGAGACTCTGCAACACAACAACAAAGGCAGCGTGGAGGTGACTTGTAAAACAAAAAATTGTGAGAAACGATGGCAACCGACGTCAAGGAAAACGGTAACAGCAACCTGGCCCTTAACACGGGTTACCTTACCTTATTCTGTAATGATTCCAATAATGAAATAATGGGATGATTCTGGGGCTTAGCATCCCCGTGGCCCAGTCCTCAACCAGGCTATTTGGCGTGGCTGCTCGCAGCCTGACATATGAATCACAGCCTAGTTGATCGGGTATCCTTTGGAGGTGTTTATCAAGTTCTCTCTTGAACACTGCGAGGGGTTGGCTAGTTATGTGTAGTGGAAGCATGTTGAACAGTCTCGGGCCTTTGATGTTGATAAGAGTTCTCTCTCAGAGTACCTACTGCAACTCTGCTTTTCAATGGAGGTATTATGCACATCCTGCCATGCCTAATGGTTTCATGTGATGTTATTTCTGTGTGCAGGTTTGGGACCAACCCCTCTAGTATTTTCTACGCATAAATTATTACCTCTCTCTCCCGCCTGCGCTCAAGAGAATACAGATTTAGGTATTTTAGTTGTTCCCAATAGTTTAGATGTTTTACTGAGTTGATTATAGCAGTAAAGGACTTTGTACACTATCCAGGTCACCAATTTCACCAGCTTTGAAAGGGGCTGTCATTGTGCAACAGTATTCCACTCTAGAGAGCACTAGCAACTTGGAGTATCAACATTGGTGTAGCATCTCTAGTTTGAAAAATTCTTATCCAACCTGTCATTTTTTCTTGTAGTTGTGACAGCTACCTAATTATGTTCTTTAAAGGTAAGGTCTTCCGACATGAGTACACCCAAATCCTTTACATTGCTTTTTCGTTCTGTTATGATTTTACTGTGTTTTGTACATGGTTTCTGTTTTTATATTAAAAAATTTTCTGTAGTGCAGGAGCTGGAACTTATCCTCATTAAATACCATATTATTTTCTCTAGCCCATTGAAAGACCTGATTTACATCTGATTGGAGGTTTGCTGTGTCCTCTATGTTGTCTACTCTCATAAAAATCCTAGTGTCATCTGCAAAGGATGATACAATACTATAGATTGTGTCCTTGTCTATGTCTAATATGAGGATGAGAAAAAGTACTGGAACAAGCACAATACTCTGGGAAACTGAGCTCTTCCCGGATGATGGTCTGCATTTTATTTTGTTGACTATTACACATTGGGTTCTGTTAGTCAGGAAATTGTAGATCCATCTGCCTATTTCTAGGCAGATGGACCTTCTAATTTCTAGTAATTCCTTTTGAATGCATTTTGTGTGCAATAACACCATGGTCACATTTGTCGAAGGCTTTTACAAAATCTGTGTAAATTACATCAGCGCTTTGCTTGTCTTCCATGGCATCTAAGGTCATCTTATAATGGTCCAGCAACTGTGAGAGGCAAGAGCGCCCTGTTCTGAAACCATGTTGTCCGGGATTATGGAGATGCTGCGATTCCATGTATTTTGTGATCTTACTTCTTAGCACTCTTTTCAAAGATTTTTATGATGTGTGATGTTAGTGTTATCAGTCTGTAATTTTTTGCCTCTACCTTATTTCCTCCTTTATGGAGTGGTTCAATCTTTGCTGTTTTTAGCATGTCAGGGATAATGCCAGTATCTAGGCTCTACCTCCAAAGAATGTGAAGGGCCTGCAACAGTGGTTTTTTACAGTTCTTGATGAATATGGAGTTCCAAGAATCAGAGGGGCCCTGGTGCACAGTGCATAGGCATACTGTCTATGGCTTCTTCAAAATCCAGTGGGGATAGGGAAACATCTGATATATGATTTGATGTTGGCATCACATCCATGAAAAGTTTATCTGGGTTATCAATCTTTAGTGTGGCTCGCGAGTGGCTCGCTGAAAACAGAGTCATACTGAATCCTCAGTATTTTGCTCATTACTTTGTTGTCATCTGTGAAAGTTCCATCTCTCTTTCACAGGGGCCCGATACTAGATGTAGTTTTTTTTATCCTGATTTTACATAGGAGAAAAAATATGTTAGATTTCTCTCTATTTTACTGATGGGCTTTTGCTCTCTTTGTCTCTCTTGGATTTTATATGATTTTTGTAGCTTTAGTTAAATCATTTCTATTTCTCTACCTAACCTCCTTTGTCATTCTTGAGTTAGGGTATGATTCTCAAGTTGTTCTGCGATTCATTTTCTTCGCCTATAGAGGGAACGCCATTCCTGTTCCAGTCTGCACTGAGACACACTTGTAAATTTGTCGTCTCATTAAAACTTTGGGGAAAAAGAGAACTGATGCGCATAACTGAATTAGCAAAATTTGTATGATGCTTTATGTGAGGGATCATGATGGGTAAGTAGATATGCATGTTTATATATGAGTATGTATGTAAAGCAGTGGTCTACATTAATGGCTCACAACCAAGGATCCTGGATTTGATTTCCACGAGGGACAAAACATGGTTGGGCACATTTCCTTTCACTTGAGCACTTGATTTACTGCTATTTACCTAGCAGTAAATAGGTATCAAGGAGTTAGGCAACTGTTGTGTGTTGCCAAAGTTTTTGCTAATGCCACAGCTTTGTAGTGGCATTAGCTGGTCTAAGCTGACGGATGGGGGGCTGACAGCTGAGTGACAGCGCTTTGGATTCGTAGTACAGAGGTTCTGGGTTTGATCCCCAGTGGAGGCGGAAACAAATGGGCAGAGTTTCTTTCACCCTGATGCCCCTGTTACCTAGCAGTAAATAGGTACCTGGGAGTTAGACAGCTACTACGAGCTGCTTCCTGCGGGTGTGTAACAAAAAGGAGGCCTGGTTGAGGACCGGGCCGCGGGAACGCTAAGCCCTGAAATCACCTCAAGATAACCTCAAGAAAAAGCTACCCGGAACTGATTAATCGTGTATAATTTACTATTGAAATAATGGATTATTGGAGCACAAGATAAGCAATCTTTTAGTTTTTCAGTTCATTCCTGTATAACTGAGATTACTTGAAAATAACCATTAAGAATTTTTAAGTATTGTAATGAGATAACTCCATAAATTAGAAGGGTGAGGAAAAAAGGTAACTACAGTACGAAATACCCACCTGTATGCACCGCCCATTAATTTATTAACAACAAGGCCAATGTCTATTAGTGTGTAGCGGTAATCGCGAGGTATATTCTTTTTTACATCACGGATTATGTAGCGTAATGTGTTAGATGGTCCACATTTCTGAAAAAAATATAGAAACTGTAGAAGACAGATCAAATGTCAAACATTATTTTACATGGCACACAACAACTGCAAAGTAAAACCATGCAACAAGTGCACAGATGAAGACAAGTAAAACATCTTCACCCGAGAAGATGAAAGTGAAATAAGGCAACAAAGGTATTCAATACATATAAACTATGTTAATACATGTACATAAAATAATAGTGACAAAAATATTAAAAAATAAGACGTTAAGAGAATTGAAATGCTACGAAGTGGCCATTTGGTTGTCTTCCTAGGCAAAGTCATGATCCACCTAGGATACTACGGGCCAGAGGCCAGATTCACAAAGCAGTTACTCAAGTACTTACGAACGTGTACATCTTTCCTCAATCTTTGACGGCTTTGGTTACATTTATTAAAACACTTTACAAGCATGAAAACTTCCCGATCAACTGTTGTTGTTGTTGTTATAAACAGCCTCCTGGTGTTTCAGAGCTCATTAACTGTTTAATAATTGTAAACAAAGCCGCCAAAGATTTAGAAAAGATGTACAGGTTCGTAAGTGCTTGCGTAACTGCCTCGTGAATCTTATCCCAGGCTCTTGTCCACTTTTTGACCCACTGTAACGAGGCACTTTGCCATTAGTCTCACCATATAGTGAAGGGGTAGCATGATGGAGGAGTGTCTACCTCAATCTACTACTGAGAGAGGCTGCTCACTACATCAATAATGAGCAGATCAAACCTCTTAACACCTCCATCAATAACTGGCAATACAAGGAAAACAATTTTATATTCTTAGCTACTGAGTGGAAATTGATGTTCCACAGGGCTCTGTTCTAGGGCCATTGCTCTTTCTGATTTATGTAAGTGAGCTTGTACCTGTCAATGTTTGCCGGTGATGAAAAAGTAACGATGAGAGTAAGAACTAAAGAGGACTGTAGGGTGCTGCAAGAAGACCCTAAAAACTTCAGGTGTTGTCAGATTAATGGCTGCTGGAATTCAATTGAAACAAATGTAAAGTAATAAAATAAAGTAATGAAGGGAGATAAGGAACCTGAATATAACTATACCCTAAGAGGAAGGGATTTACAAAAAACAATAATTGAAAAAGACCTGAAAATAGACATAATCCCAATACTAACACCAAAAGCTCATGAGAACAGGATAACATCAGTAGAACATGGGAAGTTAGCTAACATAAGAACATCATTGAAGTAGCTAAACAAAGAGCTCTCAAGTCCATACACACTGCATGTGTGAGACCAATACTTGAGTATGCACCACCAGCATGGAACCCCACACCTTGTGAAACATAAAACAGAAACTTGAGAAAGTTCAGAGGTTTGCAGTTAGATTAGTACTAGAATTGAGAGGGCTCATCTATGAGGACAGGTTGAGGGGACTCATGATTACAATCTTAGAAGAGAATAGAAGCAGAGTGGATATGATCACTATATATAAGATTCTGAAGCAAACAGATAAAGTGGACAAAGAAAGTAAAAAAATGAGAGAGGATGTAGGACAAGAGGACTGCTAGAAGCTGGACACGCAGTTGAGTTGTAAAGATATAAGGAAGTTTCATTCCCTGCACAGATGGTTGGCAAGTGGAATGCATTGAAGGAAGAGGTGGTTGAAGCCAGTTCCATCTTGAAAGTTTAACAAAAAATGATAGGTAAGCACTTCCAACCAGTAGCATTGAGGTTGAAAGTCTACCGTGTATATACACTCTGGCTTCCTGTCCCCCCCGACACAATGAATTATTATTATTTATGTCCTTACTGCATGATATTCAGGACTTCATACTCCATGAGGTGATTAACTGCAAACAATATTTAAATGCAAATCACTATCATTTTAGACTATCCTGTCAGAATTAAGAGATTAATTTTCAGTGGAAATATTACCTGCTTTAAAAGAAGAAAATAAAACCAATACATTACTTAATACTAAACCAGTTCATTTTTATTATCATTATAGGTGATAAAAGCTCAGCCTTTGACCTAAAAATTCAAATAAAAGCAGTTTGTCTGTGCATTGAGTGCTCTTATGATTGCTATTATATGCCTAGAGAAAGATAACAACATTATTACGAGAATTTAAACCAACATATGATTTTATTTACATGACTGAGTCATTACAAATACTTACTGAATTATAAAGTTCTTCAAGTTTTTGGATGCTAAGGAACTTGTTCATAGTAACACCTTGTTCCAGGAGAAGCTTAACAAACTCTATGCGATCATTCACTAGTGCATCCATCATTGCTTGTTCCAAGGCACCTGTGTGAAAAATAGTTTATATAATCTGACTAAGTCTACTGTATATGAAGATGTAATTTTCAAAACAACCCTCCCCCCTCCCCATACATTCAGTCACACATCCAAATAAGAATAATATCTTGTGTGCGAGATCTTCAAATGATGGAAATGCTGTATACTTAGCAAATTATGGAAAGACTAGGAAGGTTTTAATGTACACAGGAAAGAATAGTTTTGATTAAAGCCTTACCAAGCTTTAGAAAAAGAATGGGATCAATACTGAAACTGAGAATGTAAAAGTTTTGCTAGAGTAGCTCGATAAGAACCAGTGATGTTAGGCATCGCCCTTGAATCGGTGAAATGCTAAGAAAAAAAACATGCATGAGGACCAGAAAGAGAAAATGGCTGATATGGTACATGAAAGCATCGAAGTGCCTGCCAAGCCACCTCATATTGGCAGCTCAAAGGTGCTGGATAAGAACCAACATCCCAAGCTCTCTAGAGGTGGAAATCGCCAGCAAATCCTTCTGAAGACATGGGTCAGGACAAAATCTGGGTTGTGGCACTTGGAGAGCAGGGAAGTGCAAATTATCATGTGACCTGCAGCACACTCCAGTTTCTCAAGGAGGACCATCAAGAGCATCAGGACTGGAGGAAAAAGATGTATCATCTCTCACTGGTTTCAATCGAGATAAAATGCATCTCCAACAACTGCATTATAGACATAGGACAAAGTAACATACATGAAAAGTTTATAGTTTAAGCAGACATGAGCAAATTAACCTAGGGACTGCTGAAGGTGTGGAATATCCAAAAGAGCAAGGATCTGTCTAAATCCACTCTGTCCAGATCATACAAAAGCAAGAGGCCATCTGCCTACCTATTCAGTGCTTTGTGAATGTAGACCAGTATGAGGGCTAAAGTTTGGAAAAGCTAGAAAAGTTATGGTGAGTATCCATTGTCACAATAGTAGACCTGGAAGAGCCCCCAGTCAAGACAATGCATCCCCGGGGATGTATTGCCTATCAGAATGAAGATGCATTGATAAGCCCTTCAGTGATACATCAGAGCTTAAGCCATAGAACCGCAATCTCCTGCACAGTAATGCAAGTTTGCACCAATATTGGAGGCCATCTACCCAGATTGGTATGGTGAAGACTTGAGAGAGAACCCCAGCCTCAACCCACCTGAACAGGTCATTGTACAGTGTAACACGAGAAATGGAAGTGGAGGCATCCAACAAGTGAGGTAAAAAAAAACACGTCAAAATTTAAGAGTTCAGTGACTCCATACATAGCTTCAGGGAAAAGAGAAGGGTTGATATGATAACCCAAAAGGCACAAGAACATGTACCCAGTCAACTGAAGGTTGAGAGAGAGAGACATGCCAAAGTACTTATTAAAGCTCAACTTCTGCCATAAAACTTTGTCACAATTGTGGTTTTTGTCATATGGCTACAGACAAGCATGTGGTGGAAATCAAGGCACTGTTAATGACAACCATCTAGGGAGCCGGTTGGCCGAGCGGATAGCACGCTGGACTTGTGATCCTGTGGTCCTGGGTTTGATCCCAGGCGCTGGCGAGAAACAATGGGCAGAGTTTCTTTCACCCTATGCCCCTGTTACCTAGCAGTAAAATAGGTACCTGGGTGTTAGTCAGCTGTCACGGGCTGCTTCCTGGGGGTGGATGCCTGGTCGAGGACCGGGCCGCGGGGACACTAAAGCCCCGAAATCATCTCAAGATAACCTCAAGAAATCTCAAGATAACCATGATCAACCCAAGCAGGTTTAGAGGAGGTTTACTGACAACTTGTTGGCACCAAAAGCTTTAGGAGAAACATGCATTTCTAAAATAATTTTTACCTTCCCCTCCCCTCGCAAGCAAAGGCAACTTGGCCTCAGTTGTTAATACAAGCATTCAACCTTTCCACACATTCTCCTTTTTCAGTACAAAAAAATATGGTGACTGCTTTGAATGTGATTACTAAAGCTGCAAGTGAAATTTTTCAGCAGATATTTGAAAGGCTTCTTCTAAATATTATAATGCTGTACTTGAAACAGACTGAAAATATCTGCAAATGAATCCACATGTAATAATTAGTCATTACAGATAATTTTACATCCTCAAAAATCAACTTTTTATACAGTACAGTAAAAGCAAAACTTTTTAAGGCATAAAAATATTAACATTTTATTATGTTGGACAAAATACTACTAAAACTAAGTTACCGTGCCAAACAAAGTATACAGTGGTACCTCAGAATACAAGTGTCCCTGTATACGAGTTTTGCAGAATACGAGCAGGATTTGCTCGGAAAATTTGCCTCGGAAGGCGAGGGTTGCCTCGGAACACGAGTTTGTTGATACACGTACAGGCCGACTAGCGCTTGGTGGCACGGCGATCGCGCCTCAGTTTACCAGTGTCTCGTGCCCAGTGACTATCCCACCTTAATTCTTCACAAGGATTTACAGTTTTTTTACTTTTTTTTGGCCATTTGAGCATAAAAGTTGTTATATATCTCGCCATGGGTCTCAAGAAAGCCATTGGTAAGGTTCAACCTAAGAAAATAGCTGTTAGTAAAGACAGTAAAGGATGTCCCATCTTGATTAAGAAAATGTGTGAAGTATGGGAAGAACTGTAAAGTTTTGTTGAAAAAACTCGCCCAGATAAAGCTGTAGCAGGCCGTTGCATTGACCTTTTAAATGACAATGTGATGTCTTACTACAGACAAGTGTTAAAACGTAGGGAAAAACAAGTGTCTTTAGACAGATTCTTAGTAAAACAAGCAAGTCCTAGTGGTATGCAGGCAAAATGTGCCAGTGTGTGCACACCAGTGAACTCCTCACTGCCTGATGTTATAATGGAAGGGGACTCCCCTTCCAAACAATAACACCTCTCCTCCTCCCTCCTCCTCACCATCTTCCATACGCCTACAGCATTCAACAACAAGGGTAAGTAATAACTTGAACATAGTTTTGTAGGTTTATTTAGATGAATTAGGTATAAAATTTAATTTGAAGTGAGGTTTTTGGGTAGTCAAGAACGGATTAATTCACTTCCCATTATTTCTTATGGGGAAATTAGCTTCAGATTACGAGTTTTCGGAATACGAGCTGTCTCCAGGAACGGATTAAACTCTTAAACCGAGGTACCACTGTATAGAGTAACAAAACTGTATATTTTAAAATACTGTACTTGTAAAAACTTCTTACCTTGAGACCACTCAACATCTTCAATAAAAACATGAGATCTGGCTATGTCCACTCGATTCCACGTAAGAGCCAGGGACAGTTGCTCAGGCGGGTTGAGTCTCTGAGCATGCAATAGTGCAGAGAGTATGCTTTGGTCTAACTCGGAACCTTCTTTCAAACGGAAGACGGTGATCTGTTAAAAAAATATTAATTATGAAATTAGACTCGATACCGAAAGGTAAACTATCCAACTACTGTATATTGATTAAAACTAATGACATAAAGTACCCTCATAGCCTAGAGCATTATAATGTTACATGAAACAATATATATTATTAATAAATACTGGATCAAGGATCATGAGTCAAGTAGGGGACATTCTTGGTACGGTGGTACAAAAAGCTTTTTAATCGGTTCCTGCTGAGTCGATAACCCTTCACCTGTGACTATAATTAAATACAACTCTATCCATGTGCACAACAAACAAAAATAGTGCATTGCTTGCTATACAATGCCCCTTCCAGTTTGGGATCTTGTGGCAATAAGTTGATACCAAAATGCTGTACACCCAAGTTGGGCACCTGTGACATTTTCAGCTTACCGAGAGCCAGGACTGATATCTAGACCCATCAAAGATAAGTATGGACATATTGGCAAAGAATGTCAAAGTGTGGCATACTTCTGTACATCATGAGCACATAGATAAACATCAAGGTGGCTGAACTTCATGAGCCTCTTGATGATCTGAGAGAACCAAGCCGTGGAACTTAGAACATTAGAAACTAACATGTGCTACTGCTTTGAATATTCAGTGAAAATTGAGCATGGGTAACACCACACTGCAGCCACTGGACAAAGTGTTCTAAACCCTGGCTAGACAAATTGAGCGTCAATGACTAATGGCCATATGTGAATGCTAGCTGCTTCTTTACCAGAAAGGCAGGAGAGGACTGAAGATAGAGATTGATACCCAACCCTGGAAAAGCAAAAAGCCCCATTTCAGACAAGAGAATTAAGCTCACTAATGACTCATAATAGCCAAAGTCAAGAAAATAGCCTTAAAAAATCTTCAGGAGACTGAGAGACCTGAAAGTGAGTAGAGGACAAAAAAACACAGACCTGATTCAACAATCAAGTGGGTTCAGGAGGTACACCAATCGGCTGATGGTGGAAGAAGGTGAAAAAAAATAAACCCTGAAATCAAGTACAGCTTCTCCAAGGCCATAGAATTATAGTCAACAGTAGTGGGCGCATAAAAAAAAAATCCAGGTAAGAAATGTAACCTACACAACCAAGTTGCCACTTTACAGCAGTGGGCTCTAATAATTTTTATTATGAAATGCTACACCATCTCCCTACCCTGGCCTGTGGGCTGCTCCAAGCAACAGCCTGTTTCGACCAAGTTATCACAAGTCACGGATTGTCTCTCAACCTGGCCTCAGGCCGAGGTTGAGAGACAAACTCTTGAAACCTCATCCAGGTACTGTATGCCCATCTCTTTGGGTTTTTATTGCAGATTTGTAATCAGATCTGTGATACCGAGTCCATCCCAAACACCTGGCTAAATGCTGCTGTTCTCCCAGTTAAGAACCCGGGTTTGAAGAGCACTTTGCCTGGGTATTCTTGCCCAATTGCCCCAACCAGATGTGTATAATTAACATGTGCCTTAAGTGTTTTAGAATATAATCATTGCCTCATTTCCCCCTCAACTTGGCTTTGAGAAGTGTTGCAACACAACTGTCATCCTGGTCAACTTGGAAGTCTATATTCATAGTGCATTTTTAGTTGGTATTTCTGTTGCTGTGCTTTTTGACCCAGAGAATGCATATGACATTACCTGGAGGTATAATATACTGGCTCTCTTGCATTCTTTTGACCTCCAAGGCAATTTGCTGCTTTTCTTCCAAAGTTTCATCTTTGGCAGCACTGTATCTTCAAACCTTAGAGGGTAGTTATTGTCATACATTGATCCCTGGGGTACTAAGGTAATTGCTTACTATTTCAGTTATCCACCACTCAGGAATGTAGCCTGTCAAGCCATACCACAAACACATAATGTATGACACTTCTAACAGATATTAATACATCTCTGGAACATGTACATTCTAAACATGTAAAAAATATTCCTTCCGAGTATTACTAGAACCAGGGAAAACTCGTAAAATACAATAAGATCTCGATAGTTATTTTCCCTGTTCCAATCACAGCCTCTAGATATGGTTGCTCAAATTTAAGTTTCATATTAACTTCAAAGCATTACATATACAACATTAAACGAAACGCTGCAGGTACTTACGAGATCCCTCTTGCGAACACATTGCAAGATCTCGGCGAAGAGTTTTTCTGCTTGTAGCGGTCTGAGCTCAAACACCCTCTCAAGTGCTAATAAAATGGTGTCACGGTTTGCTTCGATCATATTCAGCCCGCTGGAAGCATATCTAGGGAAGAAACGGGTAAGTTTATGTTCAAAAGTGGTTATATTTATAACTTCCAATGTATTAAAACATATCACATACAATATTACAAATGTACTTCAGTTCTGAAGATAATCTGAAAGGAGTGTTTTCAACTATGTTATGGCTATCATTGAACAAATTATTAAGGAAGTCAAACATTAATTTGATACAATAAGAGACTGTATACTTAAAATTTCTTTCCAGTCAAATATTAATTGAGCAGATGTTATACACACAATGCAAAATACAGTACATAAATAAAGAAAACTAAATACAAATATAATTAAATGCTGAAAATACAAAATCAAGAATCCAAAATTTCTATCCTGAAAAGATTTAAACAAAAAAAAAATGAATGGGGTGAATGAAATGATCTTCTCAGAGTTGTTACCTTGGTCACTCTTAAAGGCATTTGTCCTGCCCGAAACGCTTTGCGTAATAGTGGCTTTAGGCATTGTATGTACTAGCTCTATCTATAAATTAATCAATTTTTGTATTACCCCTTGTATGTATGTATTTTACCTAAATAAACATTTGAATTTGAATTTGAGGCATGAGACATTTGGTTCACCTAGGGCAGTATTCCCATGCCAGGCCCCATGAATTGAATACCCCAATGTGACAAGTCTTTAATCCTTGGGCTGCATCCCTGTTTATTTAAGACAATGCCCTGGTGTCATGGAAACAAAAAATTCTCCAATGTGTTTTCTTCTAATATTGTTGGAATGCATTTCCTAATCATGGAGGAAAAAATAAATAAAAAAATGGTGACTTTGGCTGTGGCTGAGAGGAAATATTGCGATGATGTCATGATTCACAAGCACTCGTGGAGCAATTGCCCAGGGCTAAGCATGAGGTGGGATTTAATGCGAAGATATTGTTACATATTCATTTCAATGTCATTGATTTGTTATTCCCGTTTTTGGCACTATTATTCAACTGTGTCAATTGATAAATTTGTATAATAAAATCGGTGAAACATTTGTATGCTTAAATATAGTCAATAATATGCATACCACATTATATTCTTAGAACTATAAAACATACTGTTTTTCCTGTTATTACACTGCATATACATATTAATTATCTACATTTGTATGCACCATTACAAACCAGTAAGCAGTTCTGGTGGGTGTAATATCATAACCAGCAATCAGAGTTCAACCTAGATCCACATATTTTGCAAAAGTTGTAGCTACATGCATTGAATATATAATAATCATTTTTAATGCTCTTACCATGTTTTTTTTTTTTCAAGTGCTTTGATGTGCACAATATTTTATTCTCTGAAAATAGAACATACTGTTTTTGCTGTCAATACACTGCATGCAAGTGTTATATATAATTATCTACATTTTTATGCACCATTACAAACCAATTAAGTAGTTCTGGTGGTGAGAGTGGTAATCTCATAATCCAAGCACAGCATAGTACCACACGCTAGTCAGTTGCTGATGGCACCTGACAAAGCTAAGTGTCTCCCCATATACTATGCACATCACTAACTTTAGCTACAACACTGCTATTATCAGAATCCTGGTCACAAAATATTGAAGATGAATCATTTTTCACAAGTTCATTTTCTAAAAAAACATGAGGTCCCGTTTCATAATAAATAGATGCACCAAGCTGCGGCTGTATGCTGTGAACCTCACAATCGGCACTGGGTTTACTAGTATCTGTACATAGTCTTTATTACAGTCAGGATCTTCTACAACACTATCATTGTTCAGCCCATCTTCTTGTCTTGGTAGTACTTATAGTAATGATGACGACCATAGTATATACTGTATACCGACGTACAACACAATTAGAAAGTAGAAATCTGAACTAGAGTTGGCCAAACCAGAAAATAATTTTTTTACTTGTGTTGCTTTGATAAACTAACCTAACCTAACCTTCCTAGGCCTAATACATGATATCTGAGGCCTAATATAGTACATGTGTGCTATACTAGACCTAGGAATATTTAAGTTTGTTTTTTAGCTTCATTTATTTTAAAAGAATTCCTTACTAGTCAATATACTACTACTGTATCAATGGCCTCCCGGTGCATCGTCTGGTCAACCAGGCTGCTGGGTGCAGCTGCTTGCAGCCTGGCATATAAATCCCAGCCTGGTTGATCAGGTATCCTTTGGAGGTGTTTACAGAGTTCTCTCTTGAGCACAGTGAGAGGTCGGCCAGTTTTGCCCCTTATGTGTAAAGGGAGAGTGCTGAAAAGCTTGGGCCTTTGATGTTGATACCTGGATGATACCTGGTTGATGGGGTTCTGGGAGTTCTTCTATTCCCCAAGCCTGGCCCGAGGCCAGGTTTGACTTGAGAGTTTGGTCCACTAGGCTGTTGCTTGGAGTAGCCTGCAGGCCTACATGCCTACCACAGCCTGGTTGGTCCAGCACTCCTTGGAGGAAACAAGATTGTTTCCTCTTGAAGATGTCCACGGTTGTTCCGGCAATATTTCTTATATTTGCTGGGAAGGTGTTGAACAATTGTGGACCTATGATATTTATGCAGTGCCTAGGGAGCCGGTCGGCCGAGTGGACAGCACGCTGGACTTGTGATCCTATGGTCCCGGGTTCGATCCCAGGCGCCGGCAAGAAACAATGGGCAGAGTTTCTTTCACCCTATGCCCCTGTAACCTAGCAGTAAAATAGGTACCTGGGTGTTAGTCAGCTGTCACGGGCTGCTTCCTGGGGGTGGAGGCCTGGTCTAGGACCGGGCCGCGGGGACACTAAAAAAAGCCCCGAAATCATCTCAAGATCTCAAGAAGATGGCACCCCTGCTCTTCACTGGTTCTATTCTGCATTTTCTTCCATGTCGTTCACTCCAGTGCATTATTATTTTATTGTGTAGATTTGGTACTTGGCCCTCCAGTATCTTCCACGTGTATATTATTTGATCTCTCTCTCATCTTCTTTCTAGTGAGTACATTTGGAGAGCTTTGAGACGATCCCAATAATTTACGTGCTTTATTGCGTCTATGTATGCCATATATGTTCTCTGTATTCCCTCTATTTCAGCAATCTCTCCAGCTCTGAAGGGGAAAGTGAGTACTGAGCAGTACTCAAGACAGGACAGTACAAGTGATTTGTATAGTACAACCACTGTGATGGGATCCCTGGATTTGAAAGTTCTTGTAATCCATTCAATCATTTTTCTGGCTGAGGCAATATTTGATAGTTCGTCAAAATTTAACTCTTTAACTGCGCAACGCGCCTGCAGGCCCAGGCTTCAGGTGCGCAACGTGCCTCCGGGTGTTTTTATTTTTCACGTTCCATTCAAAACTCCTGCGGCTACGTGGGGTTCACATCAGCTTCCTCAGGGTTCTTGTAAACAGATGCCATCTTTAAAAAAAAATCATGGTCCACATTGCTGGGTATGAGAGCCTCAGTAGTGAGTGAGCAACCAGGGCTGGTGCTCGCAGCATGAGCGCACAGCTCTGCTGTTCAGCGTGTGACCACAGCATCGCCTTATGTCAAAATATATATATAACCTGTATTATTTAGTCATGATAGTATTATAGAAGAGCCTGAGTGTGATAATGACTGGGTACGATGTTCAAATATCAGTGATTCAATGCTATTCACGATGTTCATAGCGCTAGCCACAGCACCAAAGCATTATTTCGTCCATCTAGGAATCTTCAAATGACTTCTTAGGTTCCTTTTCAAAATAAACTTGTGGTAAATTATTCCTTTACAGAAATTAGTGACCAGAATTGTGGTTATAATTAGCGGTGTGGGTAGTATTGTGGAAGGAGGAAGTTTGGTGAGGGAGGGAGGTAGAGAATTGAGGTAGCCTCACTGTGTGGCAGTCACTCTTGTTTTGCTCACCATACTAGCTTCGTGGTTCGCTATAGGGAACACACATGTACATTGGTATATACAGTGTGTGTGTGTATATAGTGTAATAACAGTAACAGGAGTATGTTGAGTGGAGCTATTTTGGTGAGGGAGGTGACGTCGTAATCGTAGCGCTGTCTGCTGTGTGATTTCTCATGCAGTGTATGGTGGCCACTGTACTGTTTGGACACAATACCTGCTTACTTGCATAGTACTGGTAAATAAAACATTTAGATAGGTATATATAACATGTGTAAATAGTGTAATAAAAACAATAACAGTATGGTGGGAGGAGCAATGTTGGCGAGTAAGATGTTGGAGGAGTGAGGGAGAGCTGGCTGGGTGTGACAGCTCACACTCACAGTGTTCCGAATGTGGTGATGGTGAATGTATATAGTGTGTGACAGTGTATAGTCTGTAAATAGATTGTATATATACATAAATTAGCATGATACATGGTAAATATGTGCAACATATGTGTACACAAGTGTCATGCACATAACACAGTGTCCTTGGACAGTACGGATGTTTTACTACCATAATATAGTGTACGTGTTCATTATACATAGGATTAGCACATAAAAACAAATAAAATGTATTTGGAACTGTGCGCAAAAAACGAACAAAAATATATTCGCTGCAACTCACGCGCCCCGCCCCAGGCGCTCCACCGGCCCTGGGAGCTTACGGCATGGGCGCACGGGGAATGATGACATCACACGCCACCTTACGGACCCCATAGCAGCCAAAGTAAGTACAATTTCGAAATTCCGTTGCTATACCCATATACAGGGAGGGGTTTTTGACACTTTCAGAACAAAAAAAAAATTTTCCCGAGAATTTTTTTTCTTGCGCACTGGGGGGGGGGGGTTGTCATATTTATAGGCCGTGCAGTTAAAGGGTTAACGTTGATAGTTCTTTCTCAGCATACCTATTGCACTTCTGCTTTTCATGGGGCAATTTTGATCATCCTCCTGGTCTCATGTGATATTATTTCATAGGCTAATTTGGAACTAGTCCCTCTAATATTTTCCAGGTGGAAATTATTATATACTTGCTCTTGTCTGCACTCTAGAGAATACAAATTAAATTTTTTTAATTGGTTCCATTAATTTACAGGTTTTACAGAGTGAACTCTAGCAGTAAAGGGTCTTTGCATACACTCCTGGTCAGCAATTTCCTGACCAACTCGGTCAGGAAATGGACTGTCAAATATGATAAAAAATCTAGCCTGGCTCCTTTAACAAATGAAAAGGTTGCTCAATGTTTTACTAGAGATGAGAAGGAAGAGGACAATGCATCTGATAATACCATACTAGATCAGAAAGTGTCAATTATTTGTGTCCTAAACACACTCCTGGTCAACTCGGAATGGGGCTATTATTGTGCCCCAATCTACTCTAGTGTCTTGGTAAGTATCATTATTTTCAAGACCAGAGGCATTGCATCCCTTGGGTATCCATCCCTGGTATGGCATCCCTTTTTAGAAAGGTTCTTGTTATGCAACCTGTTATTTTCTTGCATTCGTGACAGCTACTTTATTGTGTTCTTTAAAGGTACACTATGGTCTTCCAACATGATTACTCCCAGATTCTTCATATTGCTTTTTCATTCTATAGTGTGATTTGACTGCATTTAATATGTTGTTTCCATTTTTGTATTTTTCTTTCTTCTATAGTGTAGGAGCTGGAATGTGTCTTCATTAAACATATTTTCATCTGTGGCCCATTGAAAGACCTGAGTATCATAAGATTGGAGAAAATGAGAAAATCAGTGGGAGCCATGAGAAGGATTCGAACCCGCTCACTTGGTACTCCCAAGTACTGTACCAAGTATCAGATTGGAGGTTTGTTGTGTCCTCTATATTGTCTACTCTCATGAAAATCTTGGTATCATCTGTAAATGAAGATGTAATAGTATAGTTTGTATCCTTGTTTATGTCTGACAAGTGGATGAAAAAAAGTACCGGAGCAGTACAATACCTTTGGGGACTGAGCCTTTCACTGGATGATCCGGATTTTACTTTATTGACTATTACACTCTGATTTCTGTTCATTAGGAAATTAAAAGATTATTCCATACTTTGCCAGTAATTCCCTGTTCGAGGTTATGTAGATGTTGAGATTCCATGTGATTTGTGATCATCTTAGCACTCTTTCAAAGATTTTTAAGATATGTGATATTAAGGTTATTGGTCTATAATTTTTTGCATCTGCTTTACTACCTCCTTTTTTATAGTGGCTCGATCTCTGCTGTTTTAGGTACATCAGGGGATAACACCAGTGTCTGGTCAACACCAGTGTCTTGGCTTGTCTCCAAAAGATGTTTAGAGCCTGTGATTGTGGTGTTTTGCACTTGATGAACATAGAACTCCAGAGTCTGGGTCTGGTGCAGAGTGCATGGACATGCTGTCTATGGCTACTTGAAAGTCCAGTAGGGTTAGGGTATCTTATACAGTATATAGTTCAATGTTGGTGTCATATTCATGAAGTATTCGTTTGGATAATTGATCTTCAATGTGTTCAGGGGGTTCACTGAAAACAGTTGTACTGTAGAGGGACTTGTATAATAATTATTGGGAGTGCAAAATGTGTCCCTTGACCAAATGTAGCATCATCAGTATGTTCACCACTGAGATTGAGAATCCATTTGGGTCATACCTTGAATCATCAGTGTTGGCGCTAGCATAAATGATCACTTCTATCACTTGTCCTGACTGAATTACACAGAATGAGTAACTGGAGTCCAAGCCCATACCACTTTGACAGTACTGTATATACTTTTTGAAGGATACACATCTCTTAACAGCACTAGAGACTCAACAATGACAATGTTCGGTATCAATACATAATGTGATTTGTACTTATTTTTCAGGTATGTGAAGACATGCCTCGCTTTCCTGTTTGCCGTGTGTATACAGAGCACATTGTTATCCTCGAAACATAGAAATCACAGGAGAAGAAAATATCTACCACTCAACATGTACTTACTGAACTCAAGAGGTAAGGAAAGTGAAGTTTTTGTTCTAATAATTTTTTTATTAATTTTTTATTTATTTATTCAAGAGTTCTTACATTCTTGTAAAGCCACTAACACTCGTAGCATCTTGGGCAGGTCCTTAATCCTAATTTTCCCCAGAATATGACCCGTCAAATCACTTAACAACCAGGTACCCATTCACTTCTGGGTGAACAGAGGCGTATAGCTAAGGATCAGCACCTAGTCAATCCTCCCCGGCCAGGATATGAACCCAGGCCAAATCACTCGCGAAATGTTGGGCGAATGTTTAACCACTGCACCACGGAGACTGATTATGACTAATATACAATGGGGCCTCGACTTACGATGCTAATCCGTTCCCAGAGACGGATCGTAAGTCGAAGCGATTTTTCCCATAAGAAATAAAGGGAATTGAATTAATCCGTTCCCTACCCTTCAAAATATTAACATACAAATACATTTTATACTGAATACAATGTTTTTTTTTTTTTAACTACAATACAGTACCAAAGTTTCTCTTACCTTTATAGAGGGTTCTTGATGGCATATGGAAAAATGCCATCAAGAGAGGGAATGGTGATGAGGGGCGGGGAGGAGGAGAGTTGTTACTGTTTTGGAAGGAGAGTCCTCTTCCATTATCACATTAGGCAGTGATGTTTTCTTTGGGGTACACTCTCTCCTACGTTTTGCCTGAATACTACTAGGACCTGGCAGCCCGTCACTGGCTGCCACTCCCTCCTTCCCTCACCTCATCTGACTCGCCACCATTCTCCTCCCACAATACTGTTTTTGTTTTTATTCACTATATACATATGATCTACATGTTTTGTTCACAATAGCGAACAACTAAGCTGGTATAGTGAGTCCAGACAGTAAAAGGTGATCACATAGAGTCAGCAGACAATGCTACCTCCCTTCCCACCAAGATTACTCCTCCCACTACAGTGCTAATTATCACAACAAACCTGCTATTATCAGAATCCTGGTCATTTTTATCATAGTCGGGGGTCTTCTGTAATATTATCATCACTAAATAATAGCATGAACATATATATAATGGCATTTTTAGGCGATGCTGTGGTCACAAGCTGAACAACAGTGCTGTGAGCTCATGCTGCGTGCGTCAGTCAGCTCACTCAATACTGAGGCCCTCACACCCAGGAATTTGGCCCACGATTTAAAAAAAAAATGGCGTCTGTTTACATGAGCCCTGATGAAGGTGAGGTGAACCCCGTGTATCCGCGGGCCGTTTAAATCTTGCGTAGTACTCCAATACATCATATGATGTGATGTGCAATTTATAGCAAGTTACTCAACACATCATATGATGTGTTGTGCTGTTTAAGGGTTAATGTTGCTATTTTGCATATTCTGCCATGCCTCCTGGTCTCATTAGGAATAACTTCAACATGCAGATTTGAAGTTAGTCACTCGTATTTACTATGCATAAATTATTATGTATCTCGCTAGCCTGTGCTCTAAAGGGTTCCAGTTGAGAGTTCGTGTTCTCAATATAGATGTACACTGAATGGATTCAGCCAGTAAAGGTTTTCTGTATGCTCTCTAGGTCAGCAATTTCTACAGCTTTTAATGGGGGCTGCTAGTGTGCAACAATATCCCACCCTAGATAGCACTAGTGTCTTAAAAGGTACCATCATTAGTTTGGCATCTCTTATTTGAAAGGTTCGTTTTATCCAGCCTGTCATTTTTTGTAGTTGTGACAATTACTGTATTGTGTTCTTCAAAAGTAAGGTCTTCCAACATGATTACTCCAAGGTCTTTTATATTACTTTTTATTTCTGTAGTGTGATTTGACTGCATTTTATATGTACAGTAGTTCCTGTCTAGATTTTTTTTATATACCATAAGACAGGAGCAGGAACTTGCCTTTATTGAACATTAATGTTGTTTTCTGTAGCACATTGAAAGACCTGGTTTACATCAGTTTACATATTTGCAGTGTCTTCTCTCATAAAAATCCTAAATCTGCAAAGGATGATACGGTACTGTGGATTGTGACCACATGTCTGATACGAGAATGAAAGAATAGAGGAGTAAGCACAGTCAGTACCCTGGGCAACTGAGATTTTCATGATGGATAATCCAGATTTACTTTGACGACGACTAACTCTTTGGATTCTCTCCTTAGAAAATTAAACTGGTGGAGTAGGAAGATGGGTTTCTACTTTGACAGTTACTCTTTTCATGGGTAGTTTTGTGGAATTATGTCATGGTCACATTTGTTGAGTGCATTTGTGAAGTCTGTGTATGTCGCATTGGCATTTTATTTTTCTTCCATATCATAATGGTCTAGTATATGTGAAAGGCAGAAGTATCTTGCTTTAAATGCTTTTTGTATTGGGTTATGTAGATGTTGACTTATGTGTTCAGTAATCTTAACTCTTGGCAGTATTTTTAAAGATTTTTATAATGTGTAATGTTAGTGTTATTGGTCTGCAATTTAATGTCTGTTTTACTGCCTTCTTTGTGAAGTTATAAGTGTTACATGTTGTGTGTGTCAGGGATGACACCACTGTTTTTCTCTCTGCTCTTATCTTCTGGCCTCAACTGATTTGTGGTGAGGGAACACCTACGCCCTTGTGCAAGCTGGCAGTCGGAGCTGAAAGTGTGCATGACAAATGTTGGCAGCTACAAGAAAGCTGTCCATAAGGGACACTGGGGTATGCTGGATTTTGTTAAAGATATGATCATCAGAGGCACATGGGGGTAAACAAATGTCACTATACACTTGGCCGGATATATAAATTTTATGGGCTGGATCAAATTTCTTCAGCAATGGAAGAACTGCAAAAAATTACTTTATGTTGGGGGGCAGTTTGAAGGGTAATTGCCTCCCCCCTTCCAGACAATCTTACCCAAGGTCCACGGTTACATGTCATCAACCATGTGTCCTCTTTATCACAATTTTCTAACAAAAAATAACAATTATCTTTTGTTTTGGTAACTGTTTTCTTTCAATCTTTTTGCCTTTCATTGTAACACTTGTAAGCAATATTTTGTAGTGATATCACTCTGTTATCCCTGCCAATCAAGTGAGTCTGTTGAGAAAAGTGCTTTTCATATGCACTCAAAATCTGTTTTATAACCGAAACATTTCTGACTTTGATGTATTTTCAAATTTGCAAGTAGGAGACATTTGTTTACTAAATTGCTAAATGTGCAAAATACTGATAAGAGATACTTTTAAGATTAGCTACTGGATCTAATGACCATGAAGGTGTACCGAGACAAAACTGATTCCACAAAATTTTTTTAACTACCGTCAAGAGAGATCAATTGCAAGATGTTAATACATACACACATTTAGGCAAAATCTTACTTATGGACAAATGCCAGGATGTCAGCTGCACGCCCCGTTCCATCACAAACAATAACAGGGACTGGAGGGGAGTCGGTGACATATTCTAGAACTTGTCTTATTGTCTGGGGTCCCCCTTCTATGACAACACATACAACAGGGGTTGCCAGTCCACCACCTGCAAAAAATTAAATATATAAGAGTTTATTACATATTCCTAAGCTAGAAAATATAATGTTCTTTTAAATATGGTGCTTGGTACTGTAGCACAAAACACGTATAGAAATAACCCATTATTGTGAATTATCTACAGTAATGTTAAAATTCAAAGTTTGTGGGAAGTCACAAGATATTAAAGAAAATGGTCCTTGTTGCACCCAACGCACTATTAATCAAAGCTAAAGTACATGACCCCCTATATTGAAAAACAGATCTAGGGTAGATGTTCTAAACATGTAATTAACTGAAAATATTCACCATATGATTTCTTAGATTTCCAGTCTGAACACTCTTCTAATACTGTGCATACTTTTGCCCTAAGGTACTTTATCTTTTTGGAGATTGTACCTTCTGACCCATGAATATAAGGAATGGTATACAGCAATAATAAATGTTGATATTCATAGGCTACAAATTGTAAACTTGCAGAATCTTCTTTTAATTTTGGTGTGGTTCATTTTCTACCCTAATCTAAAGCTTGCTTGCTTAGTTCTTGCATTTATTTTGTTGAGTATAATGCAGTTACTGTACATAACTTGAGGAGGGCTCCCTCAGTAACTCCATAACCTACTTAACTAACTTGAGAACTGCACCAGATTTCAGTGGTTCACAAGTGTCTACCAAGGACCGGAACCAAAATCTGTGCCCTTCAATACATCCAGGATCACCACGGTAACCAAAACTACCAGAAAGGTAGAGCGCACCAGACAAACAACTGCATGGTAAACATAAGCAATGCTGTCCCAACAAAGCAAACAATCTCTACCAGAATTGAAACCACTGGTCTGTCAAGCATGCACGCCATCAGGTGGCAACCCTGGCAGTTAGTAGTCTTCAAATGTCACCACACTCATTCTTGTTGGCGCCCTGTTGACAAAATGAATGATGTCAATCCTTTACACTTTGTTCATCATAGGGGCCTTTGCTGGTGCATTCCACTTATTGACCACACATACAGGGAACGAGAACTTTGTTACATCTCAAAGACTTGATTGCATGTCCAGCTTCCACCGATGTCCTACCTCATTTTAATTTAAATAGCCTTACTTTGTCCACTTTGTCTATTCTACTTACGATCTTTTATGTAGTAATTATATCCCATTTCTTCTCTAAAGTTGTGAAGGTGACTTTCCTCAACCAATCCTCATAGTTGAGCTTTCTCAATTTAAGTACTGTACTAATCTAGTTGCAAACTTCTGAGCTTTCTCAGGTTTCTTTTTGTGCCTCACAAGATGTGCGTTCCATGCTGGTGCAACATAATCCCTCATATACAGTGTGTATGGATTTGAAAGCCTCCCTGTTTAGATTCTTAAATGATGATCTTATGTTTGCTAACTTCCCATATGATGCTTATGCCATCATATTCACATGAGCTTCTGGTGTTAATGTTGACATTATGTCTACTCCCAGGTAGTTTTTCTCTTACTGTTTCTTGTAATTGCCTTCCCTTATGGCATAGTTAAATTCAGTTTATCTCCCTTGCAGATCTTTCAGGACTTTATTCCTATTTGAATTCCAGCAGCCATTTCTCTCTCTACTCCTGAAGTTTGTCAATATCGTCTTGCAGCACCCTACAGTCTTTTTTGCCTCTTACTCTTCTAATTTGCAAAAAATAACATTTACAAACTTACTCCTGGAATGTCATTTACATAAATTAGAAACAACAATGGGCTTAGGAAAAAGATGTGTAACTCCACCTTCCATTTTCTCCAGCCTGACATATCCTCTCTAACCCTTAGTTTACTATATCAGGTACTCCTGTATCCAGTCCAGTGTCTTTTATTTTATTCCCCACTTGTCTGTCTATCTTGTTTAATAGTCTTATGAGTGACTATATCTAAAGCTTTCTGGCAATATAGGAAGATGAAGTCCACCCATCCTTTTCTTGTCTTACTTTGGTGACCCTGTCATAGAATTCAATCAAACTTGATAAGCATAATTTCCCCTCTAAAGTTGTGTTGTCTATTTTAAAATTTATGCACCCCTAAATAATCTATAATCCTTTATGTAGTGGTTTTCTCCAGCATTTTGTATGGAATGCATGTTAATAATGCCTCTAGTTCAGTGTTTCATGTTTATCCCCTTTTTAACATAATGTTGAACACTACAAGTTAATGGATAACACAGGAGCCCCTACATCTTCCTTCAGAACCATCTTGATATCTGGTCTGGCCCTGGTTTTTTTTCCCCCTACATCCAGTTCCTCTAGGTCTCTTTTAATGTCTTAATACATTAACTTCAATTCTGTCTAATGTTGTTTCTGGCAATGCTGTTAATTTACCTTGAACACCAATCTGGTTTGTTGAGTTCTTCACACACTACTTTGTCTTTCTCCAAAGAGTGTAAGGGTGGGTTTTCCCTGCCCACTTTGGGTGTCCTAGGGTTAGTTTCAGCTGTCTACTCTACTACTCTGTAAAGTCATAGTGGGACAGTTGGGAATGGATAGTAGAGAGGATACCCTTCTTGCAATGGGTGTCAGAGTTGCTCCAAATGGGACTTGATGGAACCCTGGTTCATTCTTGACTTAACGACTCTGAACAGATTCGTTCTTTGTCCGATGTTCAATTTGACTATCCTACATCACATTCATCTGGTTTTGTCTTCAGGGTCTTTAATGGCTGATGGCACCAGGAATACCATACAAGTTAGATTGCAAGTGTTATTGAATTGGAGCCCCCTGCTCTTTAACCTTTTGACTATGTATGGCAAGAGGGGTCGATTTTAGGTCTAATGTATGATTTAAAACTTCATGGGTACATGGGGGCTTAAATCTGCTTCCTCTGGTCTCCAGTAAATAGATGCCATCTTGGAAAACAACTGGAACACTCCTCTTGAGTGTGAGGGTCTCTGTACTAAGACAGCAGCAAGGAGCAGCACATGCAGCAGCAGCTCACAGGAGGAGCTCACAGCATTGCCATGCAGCTCGTGATCATGGCATCACTTAATGATGAAAAAAATAACTGCAATAATTTAATGATAGCGATGTCAAAGTTCCTTAACATGATAAAGACTACAAGATTTAATATATTGGTGAACCCGGTGCAGGTGATCATCACCACAAGGTACACAGTATGATGCATACACAACAAAACTGAGGCTAACAGATTTCATGCTCCTTTAGAAAATGAACATGTGAAAAATTATTGATATTCAGGATTTAGTGACCAAAAATTTGATAGCACTAACCAAACACTGCTGTTATCTGTGTATGTAGTACATTGGTCGGCACTTTGCCATGTGCCAGTAGCACCTTCATCACAGCCAAAGCAAGCTACACTCACTTTCCCCCCCTTTCCAAAAGATCAGGGAACCACATTTTAATATCATTTTAATGTTAATTTTTGTCTTGTTCTTGCACACCACAGGGTTGTAATGTAAATCACATACACAGTGCAGAGGTTAAACAGGTACCAGCAGTTGGGAGATGTTGTGAAACAAATTACTAGACCAATGGTTTCCATAATGTTCTTGTGGAGTAACAGTGTTTCCCTGGTGTGGCTGTGGGAGGCAGGAGGGTGGTCTGTGGTGTGGGTGATCTGGAAACTTATTTCAATGAATGCTAAGGAGTTGTGTAGAATTTGGTGTTATCACATACCTCATAACAAAGTGGCTCAATAGTAGAAATGTTACAATACTATTGTACCAAATGAACATATCGAAGCATACAATCAAAATATAGAAATTTAATTAAATTAACTAATAAAAAAATTATTGATGGGATGATACAATTTCTAATTATTCTATTACCAATGTCAATGTCAGTAAAAGGTCTCGATTCTGATACAGTTAGTGGTTAAATTCTTTTAAAAAATAGAGATGAAGCACTTTTCTGAAAATTTTCTTCTTTTAGTTTGGACACATTAACCCTTTCACTGCCTAATGCCGCATATTCCGTCATAAAACCAAAATACGGAGTATGCGTGATGACGCAAATGGCATCAATAATTTAACATTTTGTAAAAATTCTATTTATTGACTAAATACTATAGGACTTGTTTTAAAATGCACACCAACTTCTTCCCATTCTCTGTATATCCCATGTGGCATCCTGGCTGCGTTGTGTGGGCGCCCACCCACGCTGGAGGATCACTATTCTCGTGACTTCGCTCGTGACACCCGCGGCCTTCCCTCGAGTCGAAAAGTTCCCCATTCTGATTATTTTATCTCGGGTATTTGTTGTTACCGGCTTTATAAACACTGCAAATTGACCTCCAGATGTATACTGATCAAGAACAGAGCCAATCCATGATGAAAGCATTTAAAGAAACATGTATGAGGGAAAGTTATTGACTTTTCATCAAAAGTATAGAAAAGTGAGATTTAAACGTTCTTATATGCAAATATCCCTTTACAGCATTCTATTGCAAAAAAATTGATACCAAATTGAACAACATAGCACGAAAATTGAAGTGAGAAAGCTGAAAAAAGTATAAACATTTTTGTGTGATGGTGAGCTCTCAGCCTACCTTGCGGTGCGCGGCAGGTCTAAAGTATAGAAACGTGAGACTTGTATGTTCTTATATACACATATTACTTTAGAGCATTCTATTGCAAACAATTTGATACCAAATTGAAAAACATAGCACGAAAATTTAGGTCAGAAAGCTAAAAAGAGTATAAACATTTGTGGGTGGTGGCGAGTTCACGCGCACTGCTTGGGTTACCTTGAGGTGTGTGGCGGGTCGCCCGCCGGGGCAACAAAAGTGTTAATGATTTGCATTATTAGCATGATAAATGTATTAATAATATAAGACTGATTAAAGAATAGAAAACAATTGTAAATCAGCTTAATCTTCTCAAAGAAACAAAAAAACATTGTTATACATGCAGATATTCATGCTTTAATTGTGTACAGTATTATACAATAAAATGTATAATCTGATTTCAAATAAAGTAATATTGCAACACTAGCTCAATTAAAGCAAAGTTAATTCCAATCTACCCAAAAGTAATCCTTAATCTATAAGGCATAAGAATTAAGTCTGTTATTAAATGTTAAAGAATTGTTTTAAGAAATTCATGATCTGAAATAATTGAAATTCATGATCTGAAATCATGAATTTCTCTCAATACCAATTACTGTAAAATTCTAAATCCTGAGATTCTCAATACCAATTGATTGTCTTACAACACCACAAAAAATGAGAGGAAAGTTAATGAATAAAATATGTAACAAAACTACAGCTGGTTGTTATAGATGATAAGGTGTCAAGGACATTTCAGTTGTCACACTGAGGGGGAAGGGGTTGGAATGTAGAAGTACTGTATATCCATAGGTTGTTTTATTGCTAGCCAATCAGTCTTTGTAATTACCTAAGTGTAATTACCTAAATGTTGTTACAGGATGAGAGCTACACTCGGTGTCCCATCTTCCCAACACACTGTCATATAAAGTTTTGAAATTACAGAGGAATTTGGCCTCCACCACCTCACTTAACTTGTTCCAACCGTCTACCACTCTGCTTGTGAAAGTGAATTTTCTTACATTTCTTTGGCATCTTTGTTTAGTTTAAATCTATGATCTCTTGTTCTTGAAGTTCCAGGTCTCAGGAATTCTTCCATATTAGTTTTATAGATTCCTGTTACTATTTTGTACATAGTGATCATATTGCCTCTTTTTCTTCCATCTTCTACTTTTGGCATATATAATGCCTCTAACCTCTAATCATAGCTCAAGTCCTTCAGTACTGGGAGCTAATTAATGGCATGTCTTTGCACCCTTTCCAGTTTGTGTGCTGCTTAAGATATTGGCACCATACAACCGCTGCATATTCCAGCTTTGGTATAACAAAAGTCGTGAACGATTTCTTTAGTATTTTGCTATCCATGTACAGTAGAACCTTGAGTGACGAGCGCCTCAATTGGTGAGCATTTTGGGTAATGAGCGCCCCGATCGCCGACAGTTTGTTTCGTTTGGCGAGTGCTTGTTTGAATAACACCACCACCACATGGTGGGGTCGCGCTGCTTCTCACACATTCTTAGACGCCTCCGACGATGCAAATAAAGTATTTTTTTTTTAAGATACTAATGATGCTGGGATATAAAGGGGGTGACTGCTGTGATGTTGCAAAGCATTGACTTTTTTTGTAGAAAAAAGAAATGAAATTTAAAAAAAGAAATGTTAAAAAGGTTCGTTTGGTGTTCGGCAGGTAGGCTGCTCCATGTTTCCTTAAAAAAAAAAAAAAAAAAAATTGAAACAATTTAAAAAACGGACAAATGCCATAAAGGTTCGTTAAGTGTTTGGTGGGTAAGCTGCTCTATTATTGATAAATAAATAAAAAATACAAAACAAATTGAACACGGTCGAAACAAAGAAAGACTGTCGTAATGGAGCTTCCTACCCGCCAAACACTGAATGAACCTATATGGCATTTGTCCATTTTTCAAATGGTTTCCATTTTTTTTTTTTTTTTTTTTTAAGAAATATGGGTGGCGCACGTGCCTCTGGCTCCCAAACACCTGTCCGACGCGGTGTTGAAAGATTGAGCTCTGTCGGTGAAATTCAAACCTCATTGTTTGAAGAACATAAGGGTCATGATATTGGTGAAGCTAGGCGCAATAAGGATCTAACACAAAGGTCGAATGCAAGTGATACATCACCTATTAGCACGATACAGTGAGCATATCCATTTGTAGCTCTGAGCACCAACCTTGCCCACCTATGACATCTCCAATTTATATAGATGATACATGGATGAATCGTTTTCTGGGTTCAGTGATGATGCATCTGATACAAGTAGCATAGACGAACAGTGTTAGCGGCTTCCATGGTGGTGGTTTCCATAGATATTTTCAAGAATAGCTAAATTATTACTCACTTCCGAAGTACTGAGTGTTACTGTATAGTGTGTGAAACTGTACATACTGTAATTTTAGTGAATTTTTAACAAGTAATGTTGTGACAATAAACATTTATTGTAGACACATTACTGGCACATGTATCACAGTTCCATGGAACATTATGAACGTTCTACTGTATACATATTGTAAAGGTCACAAATGTGTATCATATATGATAAGAAAAAAATAAAACTGCATTGGAAATACATAGAACAAATAATTGAAAATATATTTGTGGCAACACACGGTGCTTGACTGGCCTGGACGACCAGCCCCTGATGATGTCACAGCGCACCTTGTCCACGTCCACACAGCCAAAGTAAATGGAATTTGGTATTTATTTTTATATAGACATGTTCAGGGAAGGGAATTTACCATTTTACAAACCAAAAATTATTTTTTGGGAACACTTTATGTCATGCGCACAGGGGGAATTTCATAATAAACTCGGCGCATCACAGTGGTTAAATGGGGACATTCGTTTTGAAACACGAGCATTTCACACGACGAGTACGGCGCCAGAACGGATTAAATTCATTATTCGAGGTACCACTGTATTTAAAAGCAGTTCTGAAGTTAGAAAGTGTAGCATAGGCTCCTCGCACAATGTTCTTTATGTGATCCTCAAGTGATAGTTTTCTTCTAGAACCACCCCTAGATCTCTTTATCAGAATTCTTTAAAGATTTCTCACATAATTTATAGGTTGTGTGGGGTCTATGTTCTCCTATTCCACATTCCATAACATGAAATACTCAGATCACCACATACTCAGATCACAAGCTCATTGAAGTGCAAACTACTGTACCTTCAATACTCAGAATAGACCTAAAACAATGATCAAGCGAGAGCGGTTTTTCAGTGAACTTAATTTTAATAATAAAAGGATAGACTGAGAGACAATAAACAGGGAACTTACAAACATTCCATGGGAAACTGTTTTAAGTAATAAAAATCCTACAGAAGGAATAGAAAAACTGACTTCTGATGCATATCAAATCTGAAACATGATCCTTTGAGGAAAGCCAGAAAGAGGTCAAACAGAGAAAGAGAACGCAGATGACACTATAAAATAAGGAAAAAATAACAGAAATGCTTCAGTAGACACGACTTTCCCTACAAAGAAGGAATAATTTAAACAGGGAGAATGAAGAAATAGAGCAGAAATTTAAACACTCATATGGAATTGAAGAAAGGCAACTAGAACAGAAAGCAATTCAGGAAATAAAGAAAAACCCAAAATATTTCTTCACATATGTGAAATCAAAAGCAAAAATCACTGTCAATATTGGAGCTATTCGTACAAGTGTAGGTTTATACACGGAGGATAACAAAGAAATTAGTGAAATTCTAAAAAAAGCCGCATGAGGACATGTTTAGCACTCCAATAAACAGCATGAAAGTGGAAGATCCCGACAACTTCTTTATGCATGATATCCAAACCCCTGTAAATATAACTGATATCACCACTAGTGTGGCAGATTTTGAAAGAGAAATTGAAAATGTACCCATGCATTCGACTCCGGGTCGAAATTCATGGAATTCAATATTTATAAAGAAATGCAAGGTGCCAGTAGTAGAGGCACTCAGTATAGTGTGGAGGAAGAGCTTGGACATGGGGAAGATACCAGATGCGCTTAAAGCAGCAGACATAGCCCCTCTACACATGGGAGGGAGCAAAGCATTGACAAAGAATTATAGACCAGTTGCACTAACGTCGCACATAATAAAAGTATTTGAGAGAGTGATCAGGAGTCAGGTCACCAGTGTCATGGAGACCAATGAGCTCCACAATCCAGGCCAACATGGATTTAGAGTGAGAAGATCGTGCCTCTCACAGCTACTTGACCACTACGACAAAGTTACTGAGGCATTAGAAGAAAAACAGAATGCAGATGTGGTATACACAGACTTCACAAAGGCATTCAATTCATGTGACCATAGAGTGATAGCACACAAAATGAGGGCAATGGGGAATAACCGGTAAAGTAGGACGCTGGATACTCGGTTTTCTGTCGAACAGAACACGGTAACAGTCAACCATATAAAATAGAGTCTAAGCACAGTTAAAAGTTCTGTACTGCAGGGTACAGTCCTTGCACCACTGCTTTAACTTATTCTCATATCAGATCTAGACAAAAATACAAGTCATAGCTTTGTATCTGCTTTGCAGATGACATAAAAATAAACATGAAAATTACCTCTGCTGAAGACATTGAAAAATTTCAAGCAGATATTAATAAAGTTTTCAACTGGGCAACAGAAAATAACAATGATTAACAGTGATAAACTCCAGGTACTCAAGTACGGTAAAGATGAGGATCTTAAATATAATACAGGGTACAAAACACAATCAAATGTGCCCATAGTAGGAAAACAGCATGTAAAGGATTTGAGAATAATAATGTCTGACGACCTAACGTTTAGGGACATAACCAAGGAAATATTGTGTCGGCCAGAAAATGATAGGATGGATTACGAGAACTTTCAAATCCGGGGATCCCATCACAATGGTTGTACTATACACTTGTACTGTCCCATCTTGAGTACTGCTCAGTACTCACTTCCTCCTTCAAAGCAGGAGAGATTGCTGAAATGGAAGGAATACATAGACGCGATAAACCACCTAAATTATTGAGATCGGCTCAAGGCTCTCCAAATGTGCTCACTAGAAAGGAGGCGAGAGATATTAAATAATATACACATGGAAAATACTGGAGGGCCAGGTCCCAAATCTACACAGTAAAATAACATACGGGAGTAAACAATATGGAAAAAAATGCAGAATAGAACCAGTGAAGAGCAGAGGTGCCATAGGCACAATCAGAGAACAGTGTATAAACATCAGAGGTCCACGGGAGTTCAACATACTCTCAGCGAGTATAAGAAATATTGCCGGAACAACAGTGGACATCTTCAATAGAAAACTAGATAATTTTCTCCAAGGAGTGCTGGACCAACCGAGCTGTGGTGGATACATGACCCTGCGGGCCGCTCCAAGCAACAGCCTGGTGGACCAAGCTCTCACAAATCAAGCCTAGCCTCAGGCCAGTTTTGGGGAGTAGAGGAACTCCCAGAACCCCATCAAGCAGGTATCATATATGTGACATATTATATGCTATGATTAAGCAAACAGTGTTTCTGCTGTTATTGCACTATACACATATTGTATGTACCTATCTACATACGTGTTTACCATAACGAACCACTAAGTTGGTATGACGAGTCCAAACAACAAGAGTGGGCTGCCACACCCAGCCAGCCCTCCCTCACTCCTTCAACACCTAACTTCTCCTCCCACAATACTGTTTGTGGTTTTATTACACTATATTCACACACACACACACATATATAAGTACATATTTACTGTACATGTTTTGTTCACCATAACTGTACAAGTCACACAGCAGTCGGCAGACAATGCTAGGAGATGACGCCACCTCCCTCACCAAAATGGCTCCTCTCAACATACTCCTTTTGCTGTTATATACTATACACACACACAGGTACTTATATATAAGTACCTATCTATAGTTGTGTTCACTATAGCAAACCACTAAGCTGGTATGGCGAGTCCAGACAATACCAGGTTGCCCCACACAGCAAACGACACCACCTCTTCCTCCCTCACTAAGACGACTACCACCATACTACACACAGCTAATTCTCACCACAATTTTGCTATTATCAGAATCCTAGTCACTAAATCCTGTAAATGAATAATTTACCGCAAGTTTATTTTGTAAAGGAACATGAGAAGTCGTTTGAAGATTCTTAGATGGACGAAATAATGACAGATGTGGCTAGCGCTGTGAGCATCTTAAACAGCATTGATTCACTAATATTTGTACATTGTACATAGTCTTTATCAGTCGGGCTCCTCTGTAATACTATCATGGCTAAATAATACCAGTTAATTATATATATATATTTTTTTTTACATATTTAGGCAATGCTGTGGTCACAAGCTGAACAGCAGTGCGGTTAGATGATGATGCATGCACCAGACTTGGTTGCTCACTCAGTACTGAGGCTCTCATACCTGGGAATGTTGCCCACAATTTTTGTTAAAAATGATGTCTGTTTACGAGAGCCCTGAGGAAGTTGATGTGAACCTCATGTAGCCGTGGGAGTTTTGAATGCTACATTGTACCTATGAGTGCCTTCAGGTGCTCTGCGCAGCACCTCGAGGCGCTCTGTGCAGTGCAGTGGTTAAATGGAGTCGGTTATTATTATGATACCGTTTCCTCACGAGTTTACAAGAATTTTTTTTTTTTAAGTCTACATAATCTTCCTGGGTTGGTGCCTTCTATTGATATTCATTTATTAATGTAATGAGCTCTTGAATAATTTTTGTTTTCCATGACACTCTTGTGTAATGTTGAACTTAAAATTTAATTTGGAGTCTGATCGTAGAAGTGTAATATACCTGATTTAATAAGCAGTTTTTTCTTGGCCCATTTATAGCTGCATTGGTATTGTACTAATAAAATATATCTTTTTTTCCCAATCAGGAATGTGGACAGACTGATCCTGCAAGCAAAACTGAGCAGAAGCCAATGGCTGCAAAAGTCCAGGATCTCGTACCACCACAAGGAAGAGGAAGACAACCGAGCGAAGTGGCTGGTCTTGGGCACTTGCACCAAGTTTGTCAACGACCTTCAGCCTGCCTGCCTTGACCAGACAGCGGCTGGAGTGGGTGGATTCTTCGCTCGGCATCCCATTGGACAAGGGGGTGATCATGATAGACCAGAAGGCTGCTGTGATCAGCCCTTGCCTCATCTGCCACTCCTCAAGCTAAGGCATTTAGGCACCTAATGCAATGGGGGCAGGTTGCCTTACTGCTTTAGGGGCCTAAATGCCTTAGCTTGAGAAGCTGCAGGTGATCACGACGAGGGCTGATCACGACAGCCTTCTGGTCTATCATGATCACCCTCTTGTCTGATGGGAGGCCGAGCGAAGAAACCACCCGCTCCAGCTGCTGTCTGGTCAAGGCAGGCAGTCTGGAGGTCATTGACAAACGTGGTGCAAGTGCCCAAGACCTCCACCACCTCCCCCCAGTACTCCTAAGGAGGGTACAGGCACATACCTTATAGGTATATTATAATTATTAATAAACAGTATTCTTTAACTCCTTTATTTGATTCTACCCTTTCTGTTCTGTGAAGTCCCTGGAGGTGATCATCAGGTTTTATGAGGAGGAATGTGAGTAATCTTGGATAGTTTCCTCAAGTTTGGCAACTATCTCACCTGTAGAGTGGTCAAAGTGTATGGCTTCCCAGCCTGGCCCATTGCTTAAAGTGCCTAAATGGCCTTGGCTCGAGAACCCGTAGGAACTGGTGGACAAGGGGCTGATTACAGCAGCCATGATCAGTCCCTTAAATATGTATCTGAAGCAACAAGGCAGGCTGGGATGCTGAATAAACTGAAGCCAGCTATTCTACAGCCATGGTAGAGGTGGAGTGCTTCTGTTTATTCAGCATCCAAACTTGCCTTGTTACTTCAGGAGCAAGTGGATAATCATGGCTGCTATGATCGGCCCCTTGTCCACTAGTTCCTATGGGTCCTAGAGATGAGGCCATTTAGGCACTTTAAGCAATGGGCCAGGCTGGGAAGCCATACACTTTGACCACTCTACAGGTGAGATAGTTGCCAAACTTGAGGAAACTATCCAAGATTACTCACATTCCTCCTCATAAAACCCGATGATCTGCAACGTCACCACCAGGGTCTCCACGTGGATGTTACCTGTTGACAACAAAACAAAATGTTAATCCAAAAGTCAAAGCTACAGAATCTACTTTTTAGTTTATATACTTTTGGCATCATTCTAGAAACTCAATATCATTTACTAATTTTCCCATTTATTTTTTACTTGTGCAGTATACACAGGTTAACTCATATCTCCAAGTATCCCCCCCCCCCACAAAAAAATATACCCATTAAAATTCAGGTATGTCCTAAATGTTGTGGATGATTAGGGGGGCTAAGTAAGAAAAAAATAATACAAATACAGTATCTAATTAGCTAATCAAATCTTCACATTCTTATAAATAATTATTACTTTTGTATTGCCTATGTACTGTATTTTCTTGAAGTTTTACCTTCATACAAACAGGGTTCCCCCCCCCCCTTTTCCTTATACTGTATAAACTACTGCAATACAGTAGACAAATTCCAAAACAATCCTAGCGCGCACACTACAATTTAGATGCGACAGTATTTAAGCAATGTGTATAAACTGCACACACTTATAACTTACGAGCTTCAATACGTTGTTTGGAAATATAGTGTTCTAATTTTCGTCTCAGGATCAATTCAGGTCCATATTTTCCCACTGTTCCATTGTCTACAAGCAAGAAGAATGTGTGATGGCTGTTCAGTGCAACAAATCTGAAACATTTTGAAAATTTATTTTTATATCTGCATAAATACAAAATGGAAATATATACAACTTACAAAAAAATATACATGGAAAAATTAATTCCTATTCAACATTAATACAGTAGTGTATTTTCCAGTCCGAGTCAGCTAGCTGTTAAGTTGGCTCACCATACCAGTCACACCACAGATAAATAATATACCTATTAACTGACTGAATATGGCCAGGAAACTGTGTAGGTGGTCAGATATCTCACAATGTTCACACAGGCCAATTGTATGATGGTGTAACCTAGCCTGCACTTGCCCACCTAACTCAGCACCTCTGGCTTTGTGCAGCCATGTGACTGTAGCATCCCTGGCATTACTGCCCTTGCCTTCCTTCCCTTATGGCAGCTTTGTAATAGTGCACCAGTGTTGTCACAAGCTTAAACTAGTCGACAAAATAAGAGGAAATGTGTTGTATCGAGAAGAATAGGAACAACAAAAAAGTTGACGAGTTGTTCCTAAGTCTGAAATTTATACCTAGTACAACATTGATAAAACTGTGGGAGTTATGTTAAAACTGAAACTAGGTGCAAGATCATGAGTAATTATTGAGTGATAAGTAATTCTCTTGTAAGATAAGCAATTCATTAATTGAATAAGTAATTATTATTGTAATTCTCTAATAATACTCTTGTATGGTGAAGTCAGTGCTATTAAAAGAAAAAAAAAACAAGTAAATATTATCTGCCCTTCTCTTTCCTGACAAAGTGCAGTGCATACCGAGCTCCTAGCACTTCAAACCAGTAGTTGCATTCTCCAGCATGAGATAAATGGGAAAAGGTTAGCCAGAACCTTTAAGTGATACACCTGCTCTGGGTGCCCTCCTCGGGTGCTGCCTGAAAAGCTCCACTCACCCTGGATAGTGTGCTCCGTCGCTCTCTGCACAGCTCTTGCCTGTGGACCATTCATCAGGCCTATTAAAGATCATGCCCAAGGGGTATATCCTGGACTTTGTCTTCTCAGTCCTCCCAGAAATTTTGTTGCCACAGGATAGCCATTACATCTATTTCTTCACCTACATTCTAAAGACGTTGGCCCAAAGGGTGATTGTTGCAGGGTATTTTCATCAGATTCAGTCCATCACTTGGTGGAAAAGGGGTTATATCAACAAGAGATGATCTGTTCAACCCATCCTCCAGCCTAAACTATAAGTCACTCAACTACTGACTTCATAATTAATAAGTTAGTACACTATTTGATTTATACAACAGACAATCGACTGACAGGCTGGACACAGTATTTTAATGAACGGTTTCTTCTCATATATGAACAAAAATACTATACAGTACACCATGGGTTTAGCAACAGATTTATGAAAAGCTTTGGTGTTTTAATTAGTGATTTTGGGGGCACTATATATACATAACAGGCAGAATGTGAACTAACCATATTTTGAAACGGCTTCAAACATGGTCAAGATGGCAATATCAGTATTTGCCTTATACAGTGTGAACCAGACAACCCTTTATTCTGATGGATGACCACTAATCCATGCTTCACCAGTTGATTTCGAGTCAGTCTTGGCTCAGGATCTTAATTTCAAGAGGTTGTTTAGAGTTTTGGGTATGTCACCTTCCCCTACCACTTTCAGGTGCAGCCATTTCAATCTGGCTTCTAGGACTATTGCCAGACTCACCAGAGTGGTTCTCTGGAAGTTTCATTTGTGTAATATTCATTTATGTAGTAAATGAATGGTTCTTTTGGGCTCCCAGTCATCATGTTTGCCTACTTTCCAAGACTGCTTGCTGGTGGTGCTAGGTTCCTCTCCTGCCTCACTTCCCATTGTTGGCTTGTTCTAAGGAACAATCACATATTAGGAAATGTATATGTTTATCTCTCAGAATGTTCAGTAATACGTTTATTGCTTGTGATGTGTATCTATGTATGTATTAACACGATGTACTGAACGGGGTGAGAATAGCTTGAGCTACCTCATCCCTTTGTGTGTATTTTACCTCAATAAACTTATTTCAATTTCAATTTCAATCACCTATTGCATTCTTTTCCAGTAGGTAAGTAAAGGCTCTGCAGTCTCTTTGAAAGGTTCAAGTAGCCTTGGTGCCAGCATGTCGCCCTGCTTGTTAATAATTTTAGTGACAGGCATTTTTTGCCTTAGGGAGTACCTGAATGTGATAACTCAGAAATGCACAAATAATCATTAGCATAAAGCAGTAAACTAATTTAATATTTACTTAGATTTTGGAGAATTAATGGGGTGATAAGGGACATCTTTGTTGCGCCCAATCAGTTCCTGCCGTCTTTCGATGATTCCCCACGGAGCAATTCCCACACTTACAACACGACCACTGCGAACTCTCAGTGAGGACTCTGACACAAGTGCCTCTCCAACTTGCCTCGTAACACCTGTCAACATTAGACAATGTATTGAATTACATGTAAAAGATGATTTACTGTAGTTATAAAATTCTAGCAAGTGGTTAATAATTTGTTTATCTTGTAACTTTACTCAATTTCCAACTAAATGAGATACAAAAGGGTTGTTAATGTTTTACATGAAGCTCAACACTACTTTAAATGAAAATCTTGTGCAAATTGTCATCTAGGTAAAATGTTTGGAGTATTTTATCCTACTAGAAATGTGAGGAGGATATTACAGACATAAATGGAGTGTTTTGTGTATAGGTCTGAGCAAGCTATTTTACATAATAAACTAGATTTATATATACAAAATATATTCTTTATCAAAAATACATATAATTCCAAAAGTATAAAATTTAAAAAGACTATGAATAATGTTCAATGAAATCACATTAATATATTGTACCAGTGAGAAAATAAGTTTTTCTCATTGATACATCAGTACTGATTTTCTCATTGATACATCATGTTAATGTGATTTCATTTTGCATTTGAAGACAGGTGTTGGAGTTAGAAGTATTGGACCACAGCCAGAGTGCATCGAGGAAATGTGTGAAATCCTTGATTAGGCTTCAGTGGAAGCTTCAGGACCCCTAGAGAATTCAGTAGAATTCTAGGTTGCATTGCTTTTGACCATGATATGGTGTAGTGGTCTAAGGCATGAGCTTGGGAGTACCAAGTGAGTGGGTTTGGAGCCTCCTCATGATTCCTACTGATTTTCTCGTGAATAATGTTGAATACTGGTACAACTTTTGTCTATTATTTGTATATTTTATTCCTTTGTTTTTTATATTTCTATATATTTACATATTTCTAATATTTTAGAAAAAAAAGTCGTAGACAGAAGAAGGCTATATTTTACTAAGTACGGAATACAAAGGTATTTCCTATTTCCTCTAATGACATTTGTAAGATATTTTTGATTCAAGTTCATTAATACTGATTACTAATTTCATAACAAAATAAACCTTATTTTTCTTTCATTGGGTAAAGTTTCACTTGCTAAATGCTCTTGATGTTCATTCAAGTTTTAAAAAAAGACATTTATTAAGTCTATCATAATACAACATGAATGAATATCTTGTTAAGTTATTCAATTTATTTGAATTTATACTTATCATTTATTAAAATACTGTATGGCTGTAGTTAAAATAATTTAAGGAATGTGTCAGACAACTGCCTGGAACATCCCTCAAGTACAAATTCAGCATAGAATGTAATATCATGCTGGTGGGTCCATTTGGTGGGTCCCTCAAGCTAACCACCTGGTTACCTCCAACACCACACCCTTGCGTGTCATAAAAGCCTACTGAAAACCACAAATAGAATCTGGTCCGTTCAAAAGAGGCAAAGGTAATCTGGGGATATTAGATCAACACAAATCAAGAGGAAAAAAAACTGCCAGAACGGAAGTGTGCCCCAAACAAGAAAATGCATAAACATACATTGGTAACCTTGTCAACTAGGTACATACTCGTTAGCCAGTTACAAGTGCTAGTTAAATGATATAATACAGCTTAAGATGCCAGATATTGTTGCATTAGCAGAGAAAAACTGGGAGATATAATTTTAAATAAGGTGGTATTCCCAAGGAGCTATTCTATCTAAAGATGTGACAGAGAAATTAGAAAGAGTGGAGGTGTTGCTATCCTGGTGAAGAAACAACTAATGGCAAGAGAATTAATATTTGATAACTCTTGAGATGTCGCCATAATGGTGCTGGAGATGTATAGTCAGAATGATAAACTGATAATTATTACTGCATACAGTCCACCAGCAAGCAATACATGGAATAAGGAGGAGCTGGATGACAATAGAGAGCCTTATAATGATCATGAGAGAATTAATGTAAAACCTGATAAAGATAAATCACACGTTGATACTTGATGACTTCAATTTATGATCGATAGATTGGGAAGAGTATGAAGCAAGAACAGAAGACCTTTGGACCGACTGATTGCTAAACCTCATCTCGGAGTCTTTCATGTATCAACATGTAAAAACAGCCCACAAGAATGAGAGGTGATAATCATTGCTGGATTTGGTATTTACCAGGATAGAAGGAGAAGAGAAATTTGACATTCAGTACCTCCCTCCAATGGGCAAGGGCAACTATATCTTTTTGGAAATTAGATATGCATTGCATTATAATTTAGAAGAGATTGGAGTCAAGGAAATACTGTAGTGGAAAAACTTACTCCAAGAGAGGACACTATGGGGAACTTGGCAAGTTCTTTACTGAATTTGACTGGAAAGGTTGACTAGTAGGAAATGAAATGGGTGTATGGTGCCCATATCTCAAGAAACACATCAACTGGAAAAGGTGAAATGACATGCAACAAATTGTCTTCTGAAACTGGAAGACAAGAGCTATGAGGAGAGGCTAGAGGTGTTAAATATGCCAAAGCTAGAAGATAAAAGAAAAAAGAAGCAATACGATTACTACATACAAAATAGTAATGGAATCAACAAAATTGATATAGAAAAATTCTTCAAACCTGGAACATCAAGAACAAGAGGTCATAGATATAAGCTATGGAAACAAGGCTGCCAAAGAAACATTAAAAAGGTCACTTTTGCAAACAGAGTGGTATTCAGATGCAATAAGTTAAATGAGAAGGTGGTGGATGTTAAAATCGTCCATAGTTTCAAAGCGTTCTACGACAAAGAGTACTGGGAAGATGGGACACCCTGAGTGTAGCTCTTATCCTTTAACTACACTTATGTAAAACAAAACACATATTTAATAATTACTCCCTCCACCACTTTACCATCCTGCCCAAACACATGGGCTGGATGGTAGAGCGACGGTCTCGCTTCATGCAGGTCGGCGTTCAATCCCTGACCGTCCAAGTGGTAGGGCACCTTTCCTTTCCCCCATCCCATCCCTAATCCTTGCCCTGACCCCTTTCCAAGTGTTATATAGTCGTAATGACTTGGCACTTTCCTCTGATAATTCCCCTCTCTCCACCACAAGATGGCAACCCAGGGATCCAGCCACCTCAGACATGTGGCAACCAAAGATGAAAACACTAGAAGCCCCTGAAAAGGGAAGGGTGCTTTGCTTTGCTTCCTTAGTTTAATAGTCTAGGACCTCTTGTTCTTCGAAGTTCCAAGTTTTAAGAATTCCACTGTCAATTTTATCAATTCCTGTTATTATTTTGTAACGGGAAAAAGCAGTGGCCATATCATCTCTTTTTCTCCTTCTAACTTTGGCACATTTAATGCCTCTAGCCTGTCCTCGTAGTTCTTGTCCTCCAGTTCAAGAAGCCATTTCATAGCATTCCTTTGCACCTCTTCCAGTTTACTTATGTGCTTCTTGAGATATGGGCACCAGAGAACTGTTGCATATTCCAATTTTAGTCTCTCAAAATTCATGAACAGTTTCTTTAATATTTTACCATCATGTATTTAAAAGTAATTCTAAAGTTGGAGAGCATAGCATATGCTCCTCATACAATGCCCTGTATGCTCGCTTAACTGTGATCACCCATGTGCTAGCGAGGGTTGAACTTTGGTTCTTTGGTTACGCCTCTCAACCGTCAATCAACTAGTGTACAGATTCCTAAGCCTACTGGACTATCATATCTACAGTTGAAACTGTATTTGGAGTCTGCCTCTACTATATCACTGCCTAATGGATTCTAATCCTTGTGCATTTTATGTAGTCCTCTGGTGACAATCTACTATCCCGATCCACCCCTAGATTTCTTTCTTTGCCCGAGTTCTTTAATGCCTTTTCAAATAATCTGTGACCTATTTTCTCCTATTCCACATTCCATAACATGGCATTTATTCACAATGGACTCCATTTGTCAAGTGTTGCTCCATACACTTATTTTGTCCAGGTCACCATGTGTGTGGGTGTGAGAAATGTTAAATTCCAATACGAGTTCTGTATTATTCTGAAAACTTATTTGAATAGCATTAAATCTTGTTGAATTAGTCGCATACATTTTGAATCTGCAAGAAGAAGAAGAAGAAGACAATGATGAATACACCAGGGGTCCAGAATGACAGTGAATAAACATACCTGTATTAGTTCCTGCTGTGAAGACCCAAGCACCAGTTGTTTTGGCTGCTTTTAATAAACCTTTTCTAATAACTTTTTTTAGTTTGGGTTGAAGATCAAAATTAGTTTTACCACCTTGTACTGTAATAAGCAGTTTTGGGAGATCTAGCCCCCACTCTCCTGTTAGCAACTGCAGGATATGGTCTGGTCGTGTGTCATGAGCGAGTCTCACATACTGAAATAAATAAAAAACTGTTAAAAAGAATACATGTGACTATGGGGCTTGATTGTCTTGATAGGACCAAGTAGCTAAATTTCAAACCATGCCACTAATGCCACTAATGGTGGCATTAGGTAAATCAATATGGAATGTGTGAGTGGTTTAACATGTGCGAGAATACATGTTTCTCCCTGATAATGACTTAGCCTTTTATACTGTGCTTCACAGGAGACAGTTAGTCACACAGTATCTGACAGAGTATGTCATATACTCACATACTAAATATTGACGAATGCTCCTCACATTTGGAGAGCCCAGGGTTATTCAAAGTTAAATTAAATCTTTGTTAATTTCTCTTCAAATTAAGTCTTTCTCAATTTCAAAGAAAGCAGAGGGCTAGCATAAATGAAGTCAAGTCAGACTGGGAAACTGTTGTTAGTGGAGTGCCCCCCAAACATTGTCCTGGGACATCTTGTTATTTACTGTATATATATATATTTATATATATATACATCTCCTATCCCTTCCAAAGCTAACCTAGTTTCTTAGGTGCACCCCATCTTACAACAGCCCAAAGCTTGAAAAGTATGACTTCTTATGTAGTATGTATGAGAAAGTATGATGTGACTTCATCACGGTGTGTGCACCTGTGCGTGAAGCTCCCAGAGGCAGTTTTGCAGAAGATTTAAGACTCGCGCGTTGCAAAAATATATTTTCATTTATCTTTAATGCATTTTCACTACTTTCTAATTAGTTTTTTATCGTATCTGATGCATATTTGTGTCCTTTACAATATGTATACAGTAGAACGTTCCTAATGTTCCAAGGAACTGTTATGCATGTGTCAGGAATTTGTCCAGAAACTTTTTTTATTGTTGCAATATTACTTGTTCAATATTCAACATATTTACAATATGTACACTCACACACACACTATTTACAGTCACACACTGTATTACACATTATGGTTTTCAATCTGGAAGATCCTGTGTAACAAATTTACTCAATTTCTATGATCGAGTCACAGAGATTTTACAGGAAAGAGATGGTTGGGTTGACTGCATCTATCTGGACCTAAAAAAGGCTTTCGACAAAGTTCCATATAAGAGGTTATTCTGGAAACGAACATATTGAAGGAATGACAGGTAAGCTTCTAGCATGGATGAAAAATTTTCTAATAGAAAAATGAGGGTAGTAATCAGAGGCAATGTATCGGACTGGAGAAATGTCACAAGTGGAGTACTACAAGGTTCAGTTCTTGTACTGGTAATGTTCATAAACAATCTACCAGATGGAATACAGAATTATATGAATGTGTTCGCTGATGATGCTAAGATAATAGGGAAGATAAGAAACTTAGATGATTGTCATGCCCTTCTAGAAAACCTGGACAAAATAAATATATAGAGCACCACTTAGTAAATGGAATTTAATGTGAATAAATGCCATGTTATGGAATGTGGAATAGGAGAACAGAGACCTCACACAACCTATAAATTATGTGAGAAATCTTTAAAGAATTCTGATAAAGAAAGAGATCTAGGGGTGGTTCTAGATAAAAAAAACTGTCACCTGAAGACCACATTAAGAACACTATACAAGGAGCCTATGCTACACTTTCTAACTTCAGAATTGCTTTTAAATACATGGATGGAGAAATACTAAAGAAATTGTTCACAACTTTTGTTAGACTAAAGCTGGAATATGCAGCGGTTGTATGGTGCCCATGTCTTTAGAAGCACATTAACAAACTGTAAAAGGTGCAAAGACATGCTACTAAGTGGCTCCCAGAACTGAAGGACAAAAGCTACAAGAAGAGGTTAGAGGCATTGAATATGCCAAAACTAGAAGATAGAAGAAAAAGAGGCAATATGATCACTACATACAAAATACTGTAGTAACAGAAATCAATAAAATTGATAGGGAAGAATTCCCGAGACCTAGAACTTCAAGAACGTGAGGTCATAGATTTAAACTAAAGAAACAAAGCTGCCGGAGAAATATAAGAAAATTCACTTATGTAAACAGAGTGGTAGACAGTTAGAACAGGTTAGGTGAGCAGGTGGTAGAGGCCAAAACCATCAGTAATTTCAAAGCATTATATGACAGAGAGTACTGGGAAGACAGTACTCCACGAGCATAGCTCTCATCCTGTAACTACACTTAGGTAATTACACTCAATATTTCAGGCGTGAGTAATAACCAAAGAGCAGTCCATGAGACAGAGAGCGACTTTGCACTCGATGCACCAGATACACACATATTTTTGCTTTCTGTTTTTTCGTTCTGTGTGCTTGCAAACAATGCGCTCACATACATCCTTGGCTTTAGTTCCTGTAGATGGTATGTAGCCAAGCTTGTTGAAGTGTAAGGTAGTCTTGAAAAGATCTAGGAAAAGATCAATGAAAAAATTCTGTCCTGGTATCACTCATATCTTCACCTGTATATGGAAAAGTGGCTGCAACACCAACATCAGAATCATCAAATTGTGGTTTGTGTGGTACAAAATTATCACAGTACTCTTGCGAATTCACCCCTGTTCCCTTGTACTGGCACCACCACCAGTGGCATAGTAACACTATCATGGTAGCCACTAACACACTGTTTATCTATGCTACTTGTATCAGAAGCATCATCACTGAACCCAGAAAATGATTCATCTATAGTATCACTTTATTAAAAAATTGGAGATGATACGGGTGGTGATAATAATGGAGAGTGCTATGGCCTGGGAGGCTGCAGCACATCTGGCACTCAGCCTCTACTGGAAACGCTCGCTGTAGCGTCCTCATCAATGCTGTATCACTTGTATCCGACATTAGGGTTAGGTCTTTATTATATCTCACTTCATCAATCACACTATTCTTATCTTCTTCCAAAAATAATATTTGAATTTCCCCCTTCAGATAGTGATTTTCAACACTGTCTGACAAGGGAATGGAAGATAGAGGCTCATGCATCAGCCATGGTTGTTCGATCAGAACTGAGGCTACTCGCGGCCCTGGGGCATTCTGGGAATTTTTTTCAAAATGACTGTCGCTCACTGAAGGCTTCAGTCCTTCATCTCGTACCCAACCTATGATGTGTGAGTTTTTAATCTTACGATACCTTAAAATCGGGTTTTCTCGGTTTGCGCAACGCTTACTTTGAGTGAATTCGGGTGGCACAGTGCAGTAATTAACCACTGAACTGTGCCGGTCGAGAAAACTCGGTTGGTTGGAAATAGCACGAGCTGAGAAAACACTTTTTTAATATTTCGTACCCATTTTAAAACGCGCGCGCCGGAGGTTGTGTACGAGATGGACGCCTAAGGCCCTTAGTGAGTGGCAGCCATTCTGAAAAAAAGAATCCCAGAATGCCACAGGCCCGAGGGTAGCCTTAGTTCTGATCGAGCAACCACGCCTGACACACGTGCATCCAGCTCCCAGTCGCCTGTGGGACGCGATATTGAAAAACCGTTTACTCCAGGGGAGATAAACACAATATTGTTTGAAGAAGAGGAATGTGATATTGAAATTTGCTTGATGGGGTTCTGGGAGTTCTTGTACTCCCCAAGCCCGGCCTGAGGCCAGGCTTGACCCAAAGCCCAAGGGACAATAAGAGACCCAACACTAGGTTCCGATGGAAGTGCTACAGACACAGATGACGACGATAGTGATCGCATCTAGTTTAGGGCGAGCGACACGTGTAGTGGTGCATCATAGGTCATTGCTTTTGCCAGTATTATCTCCTCCATCTCCCATTTTTGACAAAAGTGATACTGTTGAATAATTTTCTGGGTTCAGTGATCCCCAGGGAGCCAGTCGGCCGAGCGGACAGCACGCTGGACTTGTGATCCTGTGGTCCTGGGTTCGATCCCGGGAGCTGGCGAGAAACAATGGGCAGAGTTTCTTTCACCCTATGCCCCTGTTACCTAGCAGTAAAATAGGTACCTGGGTGTTAGTCAGCTGTCACGGGCTGCTTCCTGGGGGTGGAGGCCTGGTCGAGGACCGGGCCGCGGGGACACTAAAGCCCCAAAATCATCTCAAGATAACCTCAAGAAGATGGCACCTCTGCTCTTCACTGATTCTATTCTGAATTTTCTTACATATCTTTCACACCAGTACGTTGTTATTTTACTGTGCAGATTTGGGACCTGGCCCTCCAGTATTTTCCATGTGTATATTATTTGATCATGAAATAATATACTATGAAATAATTATTATAGCATGAAACATTCGGTGAAGCATGTCATACAAGATTATTGGAACAAAGAATGCGCTGTTCCAACCCCCCTGTGTTCAACAAGTACATGTCACGAGACAGGTTCTTGATACTATACTTGATACTTGATCTTGATACAGTGGCTACAATTTGAAAACATTGCAAATGTTGATAGAAATTATAGACTTTGGAGAGTGCAAGTGCACGGGATCCTCACAGGTTTTCTGGCAGTGTGGTGAAGACGCTCATGGAACCACTGCTGAACAAGGGGCATATTCTGTACACTGACAATTATTATACAAGCCCCTTGCTAACAAAGTTCTTGCTTGAACATAACATGGGTGTGTGTGTGGCATTGTAAAGACACTTAGGAAAGAAATGACAGTTTTTGAAAATAATATTGCGAACTTAGAAAATGTGACAAGATTTTAGCAGTGCGTTGGAAAGACAAACAAAGTCAATATGTTATCAACTATTCACACTGGTGACATGCTTGACAGTGGCAAAGTGGGGAATCGAGCTGATAGAACATTGTATAAGCCAGATTGTGTCATTGACTACAATATAAATATGAGACTTGTAGATAAATGTGACATGATGGTTGGTGCCGTCGAATGTGTCTGCAAAGGTGTAAAGTGGACAAGGAAATTCTTTATGCCCCAACAAGACCACATTTAGTTTCCAATAGACTGGCTGCTAAATATGGCTTTACAATTCACAAGCCTGCCTACCTACCATCTACAGGAACTAAAGCCAAAGGTGTACGTGGGTGTATTGTTTGCAAGAACTCGAAATGAAAACTGGGAAGCGAAAATCTGTGTGTAGTTACCCAAGTGTAGTTACTTAAGTGTAGTTACAGGACGAGAACTATGCTCGTGGTGTCCCATCTTCCCAGCACTCTTTGTCATATAACGCTTTGAAATTACTGACTGTTTTGGCCTCCACCACCTTCTCACTTAACTTGTTCGAACCTTCTACCACTCTGTTTACAAAAGTGAATTTTTTTATATTTCTCCGGCAGCTTTGTGTTGTTAGTTTAAATCTATGACCTCTTGTTCTTGAAGTTCTGGGTCTCGGGAATTCTTCCCTATCAATTTTATCGATTCCTGTTACTATTTTGTACGTAGTGATCATATCGCCTCTTTTTCTTCTATCTTTTAGGTTTTGCATATTTAATTCCTCTAACCTTTCCTTGTAGCCACTTAGTGGCATGTCTTTGCACCTTTTCCAATTTGTTTATGTGCTTCTTAAGATATGGGCACCATACAACCGCACACATATTCCAGCTTTGGTCTAACAAAAATCATGAGTTGAAGTGACTGCCTTAATGGCTCGTCACAGCTTACAAGCTGAATATTCTGGTAGTGGCTCAGCCTCACTAACTTGACCTATGTGCCTATAGTCAAAGCGGACTCTAGCAGCGACACCACCTCACTGTGTGGTTCGATTACTATGGTGGCCATACAAATTGTGACTCGTAGATCTATAGGGAGGGAGGGATGGGAGGACGCATATTTATATGTATCCTGTATTTGACGAAATGTTCAGGGGAAGGGGGTGGGGAAGGGAAGGGAACTATCAGGAGAAAGCTGCAAGCCATTAGACTATGTAGCAATTGGAAGGGCTTAGAATAAGCTTTTTAGGGGGAAGGAATGGTGCTCAACCACTTGGACGGTCAGGGATTGAACGCCAGCCCGTCGCTCTACAGTCCAGCCCAAGCTGTTTACCATGTGTGTTGAGTGTGAAATCCCACTCTGTCTCATGGACTGATGCTTTAAATATCATTCACTTGCCAAGTACCAGTACAGTATTCACCTAGTTGTGCTTGCGGGGGTTGAGCTCTGCTCTTTTGACCTGCCTTTCAACTGTCAATCACTCAACTGTTACTAACTACTAACTAATTTTTGTTTTCACATACCCACACACACCCCCAGTAAGCAGCCCATAACAGCTCTCTAACTCCTAGGAACCTATTTACTGCTGGGTAACAGAAGCATCAGGATGAAAGAAACTCTGCCCATTTGCATCTGCCAGCGCCGGGAATCGAACCCGGGTCACAGGATTGCGAGTCCCGCCCACTGTCCACTCAGCTACCATACCCCCATTATTACACACTGTGTGTAATACAGTGTGTGTTACTGTGTAAATAGTGTGTGAAACTGTACATAATGTAATTTTAGTGAATTTTGAACAAGTAATATTGCAATAATAACAACGTGCAATAATAACGTGCAACAATATTTATTGTGGACACATTACTGACACGTGTATCATAGTTCCATGGAACATCATGAATGTTCTACTGTATAAATATTGTAAAGGACTCCTATGTGCACCAGATATGATACAAAAAAAAAAAATTACAAAGGATTGAAAATACATAGAAATATTATTTGTAAATATATTTGTGGCAACTCGCGAGGCTTGAATGGCTCGCGTGACCGAGTCTGGGAGCTTCACGCACGGGTGACCAGCCCGTGATGACGTCATGCACGACTTGGTTCACGTCCCCAATGCCAAAGTAAGTGGAATTTGAAATTTTTTTACATGTACATATTCAGGGAAGGGTATTTATCATTTTACAATTTTTTTTTTTTTTTTTGGCAAACACTTGATTTTCGGAGCACAGGGGAAATTTCACAATAAACGCGCCATATCACGCTGATAGTCGAGAGGCGGGACCAAAGAGCCAAAGCTCAACCCCCGCAAGCACAAATAGGTGAGTACATCACAGAGGTTAAACTCTTTCACTCACAATGTTTACACTTACTAACAAGAATAAAAAAAAATTAATTGTTGACGGCATTGACGCCATGCCCTGAACTGCGTGTATTGTTTTAATGACTGCACGAACGTCATGACGACACCAAAGTGTTAAGTCATTGTAAACCTACCAGGGACCAGAGGGCAAAACCTGGCTCCCTCTATAGAAGCACAAGGAGCAGGGGATACAACAACACCCTAACCGGAAAAAGGGCCACCAGGAAGGTGGGCAAGACAAAACAGACAATCAGCAAGGTAAAGAAATCGTAGAAAACAACAAAATAAGATCCTAAATTGAGGAAACCATCCATTAATTACACTTGCACACTGCCTGGTGGCTGTACACCTAGGTTGTTGCTCCCCCAACTAGACAACCTCGAGTCATTTAGCCAAGGAGACAAAAACCAAAGCCCCTGAAAGGGGAAAAGGAGAGCTCCTGAGGTGGCTCCTTGTTGTTACCTGGATTATACCTGGAGAGGGTTCTGAGGTTCCTCAAGCCCAGCCCAGGACCAGGCTTGACTTGTGAGAGCTTGGTCCAATAGACTTTTGCTTGGAGTGGACTGCAGACCCACATATCCACTAAAGCACAGTTGGTCTTGCACTTCTTAGAAGATACTATATTAATCTTTTCTAGAAGTAGTCCAGTTTTGTTCTGACAATATTTCTTATCTCAAAACATGGACAGAGGTCCATGCCTTAGGGCATGGACCTCTGATGTTCATACAGTGTTCTTCAATTGTGCTTATGGCACCTCTACTCTTCACTGGCTCTATTCTGCATTTCCTTTCATATAATTTGCTCCAGTACACTGTCATTTTACTGTGCAAATTTGGGACTTGGCCTGTATATGTTCTCTGTATTCCCTCTATTTCAGCAATCTCTCCTGCTCTGAAGGGGAAAGTGAGCACCAAGCAGTACTCAAGACAACACAAGTAATTTGAACAGAATGAGCATTGTAATAGGATCCTTGGATTTGAAGGGTTTAATAATCCTCCTATCCTTTTTCTAGGAGACGCTATTCTTGCTTGGTTATGCTCCCTAAATGGAAGGTTGTCAGACACCAATATTTCCAGATCCTTTACACGTTGCTTTTCTACTATGAGTAAGTCTGATTATGGCTTGTACCCTGTGTTTCATTCAAGATCTTGACACTTTGCCTGACCGATAACACATAATACGTCCGTATATGAAAACTTAATCAGTGTGTGAGGGAGGAAGCATGCAAAATTAAAATATTTGTTAAAATTCCATTTATTGTTCGATTATTATGAAACTAGTTTTAAAATGTGTGCCTTTCATTTGCAAACAATTTGATACCAAAATGGACTATGTAGCACAAGAATTGAGGTGGGAAGACAGGAAAGGGTATAAATATTTGAGTGTGGGTGGGTGGGTGGGTGCGCGCTCACAGGTAAAACTTGGCCTAACTTCGGGTGTGATGTGGGTGGTGCGCCGGGCCATTTGGCCTTACAGTACAGTATATGCATATATCCCTTCAGAGCATTCTATTGCAAACTTTTTATACCAAAATGAACGATGTAGCACGGACACTGAGGTAAAAACACCGAAAAAGAATGTTTGGGGGTTTACAAAAAATATGTGAGTGCGGTGGGTGCGGACTTGCGGGTAATGTTCGACCGATTTTCGGGTTTGATGCAGGTGGCTCGCCAGGCCTTTTGACCTAATATGCAAATATCCCTTTAGAGAATTCTATTGCAAACAATTTGATATCAAAATGAATGACAGCATGAAAATTGAGGTGGGAAAAGTAAAAAGAGTATAACATTTTAGTGTTAGTGCATGTTCACAGGAAATGTTCAGTCGACCCTGGGTATGATGGGGGGTCGTGCGCTGGGCCGGGCAAAGTTAAATTTTTTTCCATACCCAAGTACTGTAATTGGAATTAATCAGTTATATATCATTTTATTTTCCGCTGCCCAATAAAGAATTTTGCAATGTCTTCTACACATGTAATTTTCATGGTGATTTTTGTATCATCTGCAAAAGATGACACAAAGCTGTGATTTAACTTTTTGTCTTTAACTGATATGAGAATAAGAAAAAGCAGTGGTACAAGGACTGTGCCCTGAGGTACAGAGATTTTCACTGTGCTTGAACTTGATTTTGTTTGATTGACTGTTACTATTTGCATTCTGTTTCACAGAAAATTGAATATCCATCACCCTATTTTACCTGTTATTCTTATTGATCTCATTTATGTGCAATCACTCAATGGTCACATTTATCAAATGCCATTGATAAATGGCATTTAAAGGGTACATGTACATTTGTTTTGTACAGGGTACAAAACACAATCGAATCTGCCCATAGTAGGAAAACAGCATGTCAAGGATTTGGGAATAATGATATCCGACGACCTAATGTTTAGGGAGCATAACTAAGCAAATATTGGGTCAGCCAGAAAAGTGATAGGATGGATTACGAGAACTTACAAATCCAGAGATCCCATCACAATGGTTGTACTCTTCAAGACACTTGTGTTGTCCCGTCTCGAGTACTGCTCAGTACTCACTTTCCCCTTCAGAGCAGGAGAGATTGCTGAAATAGCGGGAACACAGAGAACATATACAGCACGCATAGACGAGACAATGCACCTAAATTATTGGGATCATCTCAAAGCCCTCCAAATGTACTCACTAGAAAGGAGACAAGAGATACCAAATAATATACACAAGGAAAATACTGGCGGGCCAGGTACCAAATCTACACAGTAAAATAACAACGTACTGGAGTGAACAATATGGAAGAAGATGCAGAATATAACCAGTGAAGAGCAGAGGTGCCATAGGCACAATGAGAGAACACTGTATAAACATCAGAGGTCCGCGGTTGTTCAACACCCTCCCTGCGAACATAGGAAATGTTGCTGGAACAACAGTGGACATCTTCAAGAGGAAACTTGACTGTTTCCTCCAAGGAGTGCCGGACCAACCGGGCTGTGGTGGGTATGTGGGCCTGCGGGCCGTTCCAAGCAACAGCCTGGTGGACCAAACTCTCACCAGTCAAGCCTGGTCTCGGGCCGAGCTTGGGGAGTAGAAGAACTCCCAGAACTCCATCAACCAGGTAACCCGGTATCAACCAGACATCAGGTCAGCCAAAAGGCATCCATAATGAGAACCTCGTGATCATGGACTGGGACCATCCATGCCAGAAGAAACCAGCTCCACACCAACGTGAAGAGGTCCACCATGAGGCAACCAAATGTCCCACAACGCCAACAGAAGGATGTATCAGCGACAATCCACTCCATGGCCATGGGGAGCAAACAAGACTGTCTGCAAGTATGTCGAACACACTCTGAATAGAAACTGCACAGAGCCAAACCGTGAGACGAGCCATTCTTAAAAAAATTGAGAAATCAAAATGGTTCCCATGATCTGGACAATAAACCACCGGGCAGCAGCCATAGAGGAGCTCAACTACATAGCCTGCCAGAACACAAGCATCAGCACAGCTTGTCAGAATGCACTGTGCTGTGAACCATTCGAAATTGATCCATCCAATACTCACTGAATAAGTGTTTGATGAAGCAGATGAGTAAATCTGGCATAGAGTGTGAGTGTTGCAACTAGGGATTCACTGAATTCAAGTGAAAAGAATGAACCTTTCAAACTAGAGAAGCTAGACCAATGATACTTTTTAAGACACTAGTGCTCTCTTGGGTGGAATATTGATGCATACTAACAACCCCATTCAAAGCTGGAGAAATTAATGACCTTGTGAACATGTCTTTTATTGCCCAACTCCTCTAAATAAAACATCTAAATTATTGAGACCTTAAAATTGTTACATGTGTATTCTTCAGAGCACAGACAGGAAAGATACAAAACAATTTATACTTAGAAAATATAAGAGGGACGGATTCCAAATCTGCACACGGAAATAACTCCTCAGGAGATAAGGAGGCATGGTAGTAAGTGCAAAATAGCCCCATTAACCCTTTAGTTGTGCAAGACATCATATGATGCGTTGAGTGACTTGCAGTAACTTGCTCTCGGCATCATATGATGTTTTGGAGTACCGCGCAAGATTTAAACGGCCCACGGATATACGGGGTTCACCACACCTTCATCAGGGCTCTTGTAAACAGACGCCATTTAAAAAAAAAATCGTGGGCCAAATTCCCGGGTGTGAGGGGCCTCAGTATTGAGTGAGCTACCAAGCCTGACGCATGCAGCATGAGCTCACAACACTGCTGTTCAGCTTGTGACCACAGCATCGCCTAAAAATGCCATAATATACATATTCTTGCTATTATTTAGTGATGATATTATTACAGAAGCCCCATGACTGTGATAAAACTGACCAGGGTTCTTATAACAGCAGGATTGTGGTGATATTTAGCACTGTCCTCCATGGAGGGAGAAGTAATGCTGTGGGAGGGAGGGTGGTGGCGTTGTCTTCTGACTATGTGTAGCCACCTTTTATTGACTGCACTCACCATACGAGCTTAGTGATTCGCTATGGTGAACACAAATGTAGATACTTATATATAATGTGTGTATAGAGTGTAATAACAGCAATAGGAGTAGGTTGGGAGCCGCCATTTTGGTGAGGGAGGTGCATCGTCTGCATGGCTTATGTTGTTTACTGGTGACCACGATGGTCTTTGGGCACCGTACCAGTTTACTTGTACAAGTGTGGTGAATAAAACAGGTAGATACTTATATATAATGCTTGTATATAGTGTAATAACACCACAAACAGTATGTTGGAGGAGAAATGGAGGAGAAATATTAGTGTGTCTGGCCTTGAGGGCGGCCACCACCAGCTGACTGTGTGAGTAGCTACATCTTTGTGCCTTTACTCACCATACAAGCTTAGATGTACAGTTATGGTGAGCAAAACATGTAAATACTTATATATAACGTCTGTATATAAAAGCAAAATCAGTATGGTGGGAGGAGAATGGTGGCAAGTCAGGTGAGGTGAGGGAGGGAGGGAGTGGCAGCCAGTGGCGGGCTGCCACTGGCTGCCACTGCCACTACCACTCAGCATACCAACTCAATTATAATAACAAAACAATTATAATACAAAGCAAATCAAATTAACATTAAAATATCCTTGCTTCTTTATGTTTTAAATACCTATAATAAATGGCAACATTTTGAATCTCTGTCCTCAATCAGAAAAGTTTTTTTTTCCTAGTCCTCAAAGCATTACAATACACAAACCGTTGCATTTTATAACATATACAATACAGTATGTATATACATAATGAGAAATACAAAATTAATCTCTTAAAATAAAATCTATAAACCAGTGACCTTTCCTGACCTGTGCCTTGGTGGGATGAGCACCTCCTTGAAACTCAAGTGTGCCGTATGCATCTGTTGGGAGGAGTTGAGTGTGTCTGGAGGGGCTCCAGTGAACGTCCTCCCCATGACGGAGTGTTGCTGGCGACCCATCACGGTGACACTGCCACAGCTGCCCACAACAACACCTGAAGGCCACAATTCACCCATATACTTTTGGTTTAGGTGCTACTTGGTATAACACAGCAATAAACACAAGTAACAATATCAATGATAATCATTCCAAAATGAATGTAAGTGGTCTAATACACACACACTAATTTGTTTTATCATAGTCAGATTTAACCATACAGTAACCTACAGGTACCTATAATTAATAAAGCTGAAAAAACAATTACATTTAAGCTTAAATCCTGCACATTTCTAACACATCATTAACAGCTACATTTTTAAATTAAAAACTAGTGTATCTATGAATTACAGCCACAGTATTAGTGTTGAATAATACTGTAAATCATAATAAAGTATCTAAATACTTAAGTTACCTATAAGCTTAGCATTGTACATACTGTACTTTATTTTCTACAATTACCATAGACAGTTCGACAGAGTTATCATTTGGCTCATTATACACCTACAAATTGCCAACATTCATACCCAATATACAAGGCTTTCATTCTGTGGTTAACTTAAGTTTGATTGATTGATGAAGATTAAGCCACCCAAGAGGTGGCGTAAGCATGAGTAGCCGGTGAAAAGTTTACTTCAACTTTCTAGTGTCAACTCATGACTAGGAAGGATTTACAGGCAGCCCTTGAGTTGTGTAGTATTAGAGAATGCAGATTTGGTGAAACACAGGTAAGCCCTTTTTACATTATTATTATTATTATTTTATTTATAACAAATACAGAGGACTAGATTACAGGTCACTTAACAGGTAGAGTATTTGTATATTTTATAAAGATATTAATTATGTGCAACATTTCAGGCAAAACTTAAGATAATATATATATTGAGATTTACCGGGTACATTTTGTGGTAGTAATACTAAAAAAAGATGTACGTCAAAATATAAATTATTTGTGTTTTGTAAAGAAATTAAGGAAATTATATAATGTTTTCTAAAGTGATGAATGGTATATAACATTTTTAACTACAATGGTGTATTTTAACAGCTAGTGGATCAACTGTAGAATGGCACGGTTAATGTTTGATGCCACAATGTTCTTGGCAGTATGTCAGGCTTTCACACACACACACCAGTCTTGTGTTTTATGAATGTTTTGGATTACTGTATATTCTTGCATCATTATACATCCCAAGCAATCTGGACTTCATTATGTGCCGTATTTGTGGCTGGAAAGTGGAGGGCGCGTTAAATATCAATGCTTTAATATAGACGTTTAACTAAGTAAAGAGTGGGAAAAGTGAGTGAGTGAGGCCTCCGGAATGTGACCATATTTTTTTATTGGAACGTAATGCCCACAAATCAAGGGCTGCCTACACAGTACTGTACCTACATACACAGTTTTATCTGATTCCTACACACTTTGAGGTCACTTACTCTGTCCAGTGAGCAATACTGCAACAAGTAATACAAATAAGAGAGATTTTAATCAAAGAAAAGGAAATGCTACCTTAATATATCTGTATTTTTCATGCACATAAATACTCTTCTAAGTTCATATACTTTATATTACTCTTAAAGCTACGAAGTATGATTGTATGTTTGCAAGTATATTCATGTGGTTAATAAGTGTTCATGTATAAAGGCCATGACTGGTTAAGCCTATAAATACTGTACTGTAATTATCAATAAACTTGTATTATATATAAATATATATACATATATATATATATATATATATATATATATATATATATATATATATATATATATATATATATATATATATATATATATATATATATATATATATATATATGTCATACCTAGTAGCCAGAACGCACTTCGCAGCCTACTATGCAAGGCCCGATTTGCCTAATAAGCCTAGTTTTCCTGAATTAATATATTTTCTCTATTTTTTTTCTTATCAAATGATAAAACTACTCATTTCATTATGTAGGAGGTCAATTTTTTTTTATTGGAGTTAAAATTAACGTAGATATATGACCGAACCTAACCAACCCTACCTAACCTAACCTAACCTATCTTTATGGGTTAGGTTTGGTTAGGTAGCCGAAAAAGATTGGTTAGGTTAGGTTAGGTTAGGTAGGTTAGGTAGTCGAAAAAACATTCATTCATAAAAACTTGGCTTATTAGGCAAATTTGGCCTTGCATAGTAGGCTGAGAAGTGCGTTCTGGCTACTAGGTACGACATATATATATATATATATATGTGTCGTACCTAATAGCCAGAACGTACTTCTCAGCCTACAATTCAGGGCCCGATTTGCCTAATAAGCCAAGTTTTCCTGAATTAATATATTTTCTCAAATTTTTTTCTTATGAAATGATAAAGCTACCCATTTCATTATGTATGAGGTCAATTTTTTATTATTGGAGTTAAAATTAACGTAGATATATGACCGAACCTAACCAACCCTACCTAACCTAACCTAACCTATCTTTATGGGTTAGGTTAGGTTAAGTAGCCGAAAAAGCTAGGTTAGGTTAGGTTAGGTAGGTTAGGTAGTCGAAAAACAATTAATTCATGAAAACTTGGCTTATTAGGCAAATCGGGCCTTGCATAGTAGGCTGAGAAGTGCGTTCTGGCTACTAGGTACGACATATATATATATATATATATATATATATATATACAATGGAACCTCTATTAACGAGTTTAATCCGTTCTGGCACCGAGTTCGTTATCTGGAAAACTCGTCTTAAGAAACAAATTTCCCCATTTAAAATAAAGGAAATAAATTTAATCCGTTCCACTCCCAAAAACATCCATACTTGTATGACATTTTTTTATGTAAATATAATACTGCACATGTAATTATAAATGTTTTGTTATACTGTTTTAATGTTTACCTTATGAAGAGTAGTTGCTGGCTTGAGGGAGACGATGGGGAGGTGGGAAGGAGGAGAGGGGTTATGGTGTGGAAGGAGAATCCACCTTTGAGTCAGGCGGATTCTCTCTTCTTGGGAATTTCACCCAAATTTCATTTCAAATGTCACACAAGGATGCGTTAGACCAGCACCAAATAAAAAACTACGTCGATTGCACTCGTGTCAACAACACAATGGTCTTACCACGAAGATACAATACAATGCCCTTCTCCCAAATAGGCTACGTGGCTATTAGAGAAAACGGAAATTTCATGGCAAACATGTTTATACTATCCCCAAGTCGATCGGATAAGAATTAGATTTTATAGAAATATTTGCTCAAATGACACTTGAGCGCGGTGTTTGGGTGCATTCAAGAGAAAAAAGTGTGTCACGTTCAAGCGACATATACCTGCGAAAGTGATAACACTTTCACAAAGTGTTATCACAAAGTGATAAATTAATTAAACATTTTCACACACCGGGTTGTCACTGCTTTATCAGAGCAGCTTTTCCAAGAACGCGTTCACCTTTTCAAACATTCCCAACACTTCCCTGATCTCAGTGGAAGAGGCAACATCCTCCCTTACCTCCTTATTCCCTTACTAATGGTGTAAATTGTTGATGAGGACCTGCCATACTCCCTTGTGAGATCAGTCACACAGACACCACACTCATGCTTTGCTATAATTTCCTTCTTCAAATCCACAGTAATTGTGTCTTCCTCTTGAAAACACTATCTTTAGCAAGCAGCTTCTTTGGCGACATCGTGTGTTACAAATTGTAGTCACAAAACCACTAAAAACACAAAGAAAAGCGCAAATAAATCCAAAGGAATGCTTGTCGTGTGCGATACAACAACAACAACACTGGCGTCGGAGGCGTCCAAGAATTTGCGAGAACCTGCGAGACGCTAGGAAGCACCATGTGGTTTTGCTCGTTAATAGAGGTGAAGCTCGTCAATAGAGACAAATTTGCTGCGAGTGGCTCGCTCGTTACTGGAAATGCTCGTTAATAGAGCCGCTCGTTAATCGAGGTTCCACTGTATATATATATATATATATATATATATATATATATATATATATATATATATATATATATATATATATATATGTCGTACCTAGTAGCCAGAACGCACTTCTCAGCCTACTATGCAAGGCCCGAATTGCCTAATAAGCCAAGTTTTCATGAATTAATTGTTTTTCAACTACCTAACCTACCTAACCTAACCTAACGTTTTCGGCTACATAACGTAACTAAACCTATAAAGATAGGTTAGGTTGGTTAGGTTTGGTCATATATCTACGTTAATTTTAACTCCAATAAAAACAAATTGACCTCATACATAATGAAATGGGTAGCTTTATCATTTCATAAGAAAAAAAATTAGAGAAAATATATTAATTCAGGAAAACTTGGCTTATTAGGCAATTCTGGCCTTGCATAGTAGGCTGAGAAGTGCGTTCTGGCTACTAGGTACGACATTATATATACGTATATATATATATATATATATATATATATATATATATATATATATATATATATATATATATATATATATATATATATATATATATATATATATATATATTTATATTTATATATACAGTACTATAAAGTACACTACATATATAATTTAACATGGAATGTGAATTAAATTCTTAAAATAAAATCCAGCTATGAAAGGAATCCAACACAAAAATAAATTTGACAAATTTATACAAGTGCCAGTTAAATGCATACTTAGAATCAGCCTCTCTATTATATGAATATCCTTTTAATCGCTTAAGAATAATGGGTGTCAAAACCAGAAGAAATTAATTTTGTAAAATAGATATGTTATCAGTTATATTTTTCAATAAAGTAAACCATCAACAGAGAGGCAGACAACATTCTCACACCATTGACACAGGAAATTAAAAATATTCTAACAAGTTCACATTAGGTGCTAGAGGGTCATTGGAGGTCATTCATTCCTTTACAGAATGACTGGTTGATACCTGGTTGATGGGGTTCTGGGAGTTCTTCTACTCCCCAAGCCTGGCCCGAGGCCAGGCTTGACTTGTGAGAGTTTGATCCACTAGGCTGTTATTTGGAGCGGCCCGCAGGCCTACATACCCACCACAGCCCGGTTGGTCCGGCACTCCTTGGAGGAATAAATCTACTTTCCTCTTGAAGATGTCCACGGTTGTTCCGGCAATATTTCTTATGCTTGCTGGGAGGATGTTGAACAACCGCGGACCTCTGATGTTTATACAGTGTTCTCTGATTGTGCCTATGGCACCTCTGCTCTTCACTGGTTCTATTCTGCATTTTCTTCCATGTCGTTCACTCCAGTACGTTGTTATTTTACTGTGTAGATTTGGTACTTGGCCCTCCAGTATCTTCCAGGTGTATATTATTTGATATCTCTCTCGTCTTCTCTCTAGTGAGTACATTTGGAGGGCTTTGAGACATCCCAATAATTTAGGTGCTTTATTGCGTCTATGCGTGCCGTATATGTTCTCTGTATTCCCTCTATTTCAGCAATCTCTCCTGCTCTGAAGGGGGAAGTGAGTACTGAGCAGTACTCAAGACAGGACAACACAAGTGACTTGAAGAGTACAACCATTGTGATGGGATCCCTGGATTTGAAAGTTCTCGTAATCCATCCTATCATTTTTCTGGCTGTCGCAATATTTGCTTGGTTATGCTCCTTAAACGTTAGGTCGTCAGACATTATTATTCCCAAATCCTTTACATGCTGTTTTCCTACTATGGGTACATTTGATTGTGTTTTGTACTCTGTATTATGTTTAAGGTCCTCATTTTTACCGTACCTGAGTACCTGGAATTTATCACTGTTAAACATCATGTTATTTTCTGATGCTCAGTCGAAAACTTTATTAATATCAGCTTGAAGTTTTTCAGTGTCTTCAGCCGAGATAATTTTCATACTGATTTTTGTGTCATCTGTAAAAGATGATACAAAGCTGTGACTTGTATTTTTGTCTATATTTGATATGAGAATAAGGAAAAGCAGCGGTGCAAGGACTGTACCCTGAGGTACAAAGCTTTTAACTGCACTTGGACTAGATTTTATATGGTTGACCGTTACTTGCTGAGTCCTGTTTGACAGAAAACTGAGTATCCAGCGTCCTACTATACCGGTTATTCCCATTGACTTTATTTTGTGTGCTATCACGCCATGGTCACATTTATCGAAAGCCTTTGCGAAGTCCGTGTATATCACATCAGCATTCTGTTTTCTTCTAATGCCTCAGTGACTTTGTCGTAGTGCTCAAGTAGCTGTGAGAGGCACGATCTTCCCGCTTGAAATCCATGTTGGCCTGGGTTGTGAAGGTCATTGGTCCCCATGAAATTGGTGACCTGACTCCTAATCACTCTCTCAAATACTTTTATGATGTGCGATGTTAGTGCAACTGGTCTATAATTCTTTGCCAATGCTTTGCTTCCTCCCTTGTGTAGAGGGGCTATGTCTGCTACTTTAAGTGCATCTGGTATCTCCCCCGTGTCCAAGCTCTTCCTCCACACTATGCTGAGTGCCTGACTGACAGAAGGTGATTCATAAAACATCACTGCCTTACCAAAGTGACCGTCAAAACTGGGTTCCACTAACTGCTCTTTTACCTGCACAGCAACCTACCCCCCACGCCCCCATCACCAAGTAAACTCATCTGAAATACGAATCTGCCCTGCCAGAAATGCTGTGTGTGTTAGTGGCTTTGCAAGAATGTAAAAATACCAATCTTATGTAATCTCACAATCCCATTGTACATAAATAAAAATTATTATTATTGTTATTATTATTATTATTATTATTATTATTATTATTATTATTATTATAATCAGTGCTGATGCAGCAGAAGGAAGCAGATAACCATCACTGTCAGTGAAAGCACTGACATGCAGCCACCAACCAGTAGCTTAAAATGATGGCCTAGCCAAACCCCCACAATAGTTTTGCAAGCAAGGAATTTTAGGTAAACACAGTAGCACTCAGCAATTTTCTAACTCATGTGCTGAATGATACATACTGGAGTTAGTTTGACCAAGGAAAAACAGCATATCAATCCACATGTGGAAAAAGGCTCTTCAGTCTTAGAACCTCAGCCCAAGTTACATTAAAGGAAAGTTCTTGTTCTTTAGTTGATGCTTCACACACACACATACCCTTACACACAGGAATCACAATAGCATGATGCATCAAATAAACAAATTCACAAGGGCCGTGATGAGGGTTCGAACCTATGTCTGAGAGGATCCCAAACACGCCTTAATCGACTGTGCCACAACATGGTAAAAGAATTGCAACCGGGAGTGCATCTGCCCTCACACGGATCCTGCAGTCTCTCCGAGACAGAAACCCGGGTTTTACACAATTTCCCAATGCACCCGAGCTCTGTCAATAAGCTGTTCTACCTCTTCGCCTTTTCTTCATTACACACAGAAATCACAATAGCATGATGCATCACACTATTACTATACGTAATACGCTATAAATATAAGAACTGTGCTTGTAGTGTACTGTACAGTACTGCCTTCTGTATAATCTTTGTCATACGCTGCTTTGAAACTACTGATTGGTTTGGCATTAATCACTCCCTCACTTACATTATTAAAATTGCTACAACTGTGTTTGTTAAAGAAATTTCATATATTTTTTCAACACTTTTGTTTCTTTAGCTTGAACCTCTAATCTCTTGTTCTTGAAATTTCAGGTTTCAAAACTACTTGTTAACTTTGTTGATTCATGTCACTAATTTGTATTGTTATGATTCACAGTCTTTCATAAAACATATCTCACCTCTGTGAGAATTATTTCCCATCTTATCCATGTTTAGGACTTATATACATGTGGGGTAGACAAAACATAGATAGGTAGCTAGATGTCTTTTGGGAGGTCTCTGCTATGTGTTTCCCAGCCAACGACACGAGCTGACCCACATGATGTCACGCCTGTATGGCAACTCCCATTGGTCACAGCCCAATGTCATCTTTTTATGTCTCATTTCAGGTGTGCCCTAGAACATTTTCAAGGTTTCTTGAATTCATTTGAAAATGTTCTAGGGCACACTTTAAATGAGACATAAAACAATGACACTAGGCTGTAGCCAATGGGAGCTGCCATACAGGTGTGACATCATGCAGGTCAATTCGTGCCATTAGCTGGGAAATACATAGCAGAGACCTCCCAAAAGACAACTTGCTACCTATCTATGTTATGATGGGAAATAATTCTCCCAGAGGTGAGATGTGTTATATAAAGGACTGTGAATCATAACAATACAAAATACTATAGTGAAATGAATCAACAAAGTTGACAAGTAGTTTTGAAACATGAAATTTCAAGTCTTTTCCATCTTTCTTCTGACATACAAAATAATTTTGGTTTATTAAGTTATCAAAATGTTTTCAAACATTTTCTTTGGGCATTTGTTTGTTCCAACATGGTTGTACATTTTTGAAATATGATACATGGGGTTGACCCAACTGATACTTGGGTCAGATTCCAATATGGTGTCAGACAAACATATCACCTCTTTTTCCTCTATCTTCTGGTTTTGGCATATTTAACATCTCTGACCTCTCTTCATAACTCTTATTTTTCAGTTCTGGAAGCCATTTTGTAGCATGCCTTTACACCTTTTACAGTTTATTTATGTGCTTCTTGAGATATGGGCACCATACCATTGCTGCATATTCCAATTTTGGTCTCGTGAAAGTCATAAATAGCTTCTTTAGTACACTATTTCACAATCCATGTAATTAAAAATGATTCTGAAGTAGGAAAGCACTGCATAAGCTCCTCACACAATGTCCTTTATGTGTTCCTCTGGTGACAGTCTACTATTCAGAATCACCCTTAGATCTCTCTCTTTGTTAGAGTTTTTTTAAGTCCTTTCCACATAATTTGTAGGTTGTGTGTGGTCTATTCCACATTCCATAACATGGCATTTATTCACATTGAATTCCATTTGCCACATGGTACTTCAAGCATCTTGGTATTTATTTACTAAGAATGTTAATGCATTTTTCTTTTGGTATTTAATTATTTGTGAGTAAAAAACCAGCGTTGAATGTAATGAAACACCATTTTCTGGGTGAGACCCGGAGGCTCCCCGGAGCTATCCAGCCTGATATTGCTAATATTAGACTTTGGCATCAGTCAGTGTGAATGGAGATCTTTAGGCTTACCAGGGACCACGAGCCAGAACCTAGCCCCCCTAGGAGGGGGCAATTGCCCAAGAAGCAATGGCCTATAGAAACCCCTGTGATTAGAAGCATTCTATGTCTGCCATTGACTGGGTCAGGCACCCAGAAAGGTAAGCATTCCAAAACAAACTCCTATTCTGGTTAAAAAATTGCTACCGAGAGCCAAACTAGTGAACAGAACTCTCCAAACAAAAATGAGCAAACGAGCATGACGTCGTCATATTGCCGCGCCGCCATCTGCACAGCTCCCCCCTCCCCGGGAGAGGGAAGGGGAAGACCCAGACCCCTCGCACTGGCTATCCAAGACCCCAGTTCTGAGGCTGGATGTCAAAAACGAGTGAAAAAAAAAAAAACGCCGACCAGAGGGAGGGAAGGAGGGTTGCTGGGGAGCCTCCGGGTCTCACCCAGAAAATGGTGTTTCATTACATTCAACACTGGTTTTTCTGGGGGGAGCATCTAACAGCTCCCCGGAGCTACTTACCAAAAGACAAAAACAAAAGGGACTTACCCAGGAGGCGGTTGTTGCTCACTTCTCAAAGCAAAGCTGAGACAACAGGCTGCAACCACCAACCCAAAGCGACACAGGCCCTATGAGGACCAGTAACATTAACTAAGAAACACGCAGCCAGGACACTGTTCGACCACCAAAATCCCCGTGCCTGAATGTCAGCCCAAGACACGTTGCCAAAGATGGCAGGAAGAGAAGCAAACTTACGAACGTCGTGGGCACGGGGATAGACTGCAAGCTGGCTGGATCGAATAACCCTGGGGACAACCTGAGAGACCTGCACCCTGGAACAGGGAAGAAGGAAAACCGGATCAACCCAAAGCACGTCCCCGGACACGAAAGCCATGGCGCGCAAATAACGATGGAGGGCTGTAACCAGACACAACACATGATGTACCCCCGGCCTGACCAACCAAGCATCAACAACCCAGGGACCCCTCCAAAAAGCAGCCGTCTCATTCTTCGCCAGAAAAGAAGGAGACGACTGCAAGCGAAGAAACCTATCACGAGGACCAAAAGAGCAGAAACCCTTGCGCCGGAGGAGAGCATGAAGCTCTCCAACCCGACCCCCAGAGGCCAATGCCAACAAGAAAAGAACCTTGGGAAAAGCAATCCAGGACCAAAGGGGCCACACCAACTGATTAGAGAGAAAAGAAAGCACCAGATTCGAGGACCAGGATGCCTCGTCTGGATTAAATACTTGGATGGTGATATACTAAAGAAATTGTTCACGACTTTTGTGAGGCCAAAGCTAGAATATGCAGCGGTTGTGTAGTGCCCATATCTTAAGAAGCACATCAACAAACTGGAAAAGGTGCAAAGACATGCTACTAAGTGGCTCCCAGAACTGAAGGGCAAGAGCTACGAGGAGAGGTTAGAGGCATTAAATATGCCAAAACTAGAAGACAGAAGAAAAAGAGGTGATATGATCGCTACATACAAAATAGTAACAGGAATTGATAAAATCGATAGGGAAGATTTCCTGAGACCTGGAACTTTAAGAACAAGAGGTCATAGATATAAACTAGCTTAACACAGATGCCGAAGAAATATAACAAAATTCACTTTCGCAAACAGAGTGATAGATGGTTGGAACAAGTTAGGTGAGAAGGTGGTGGAGGCCAAGACCGTCAGTAGTTTCAAAGCGTTATATGACAAAGAGTGCTGGGAAGACGGGACACCATGAGCATAGCTCTCATCCTGTAACTACACTTAGGTAATTACACTTAGGTAATTACGAGCAGCCAAGAGCAAGGCACCAGACCCAGGAATGGCCCCAAGCGCCTCCACAGTCTCCAAATGCCAATATGAAGACAGCTCCAGGAGGGAAAAGAAACACAAGAACGAAGCCAGCAAGCCATGAGAAAGCAAGTCCTCAGCCACAAGCGCAGCCAACAGGGATGGAACCTGCACGTGAAGCTAAATTGCGCCTATGTCCCGCAGATGGGCAGGAGCGAAAAGACACTCATTATAGTGCTCAAAGTCGCCCCCCCCCCCCCCAAAGGTAAACCTGGACCACAGTCAATGCCTCACACCACTCAAGTGTGCGGGTACAACAGAAAGCATCCCAAGCATCCAACAACAACAACGAGCAGTCCGCAAGCCAGGACAACTCTGGAACCTCGTAATGAACCCAGTATGGAGACGAAGACTCAAACCTGATGGAAGACAGATCCATTATAGAAACACATTCCGGATCGGTCACAGGAGGTTAGCCGCAATGGCCGCCCGCCCTTAGTAGCGAGATGCGGGAAACCGAAAACCTCCAGAAGGACGGAACCGAAGGACCCACAGGGACATGGAACCGAACCCGGGGAGGAACTGAACCCAAATCCAACTCGTATGCAGAGGGAAGAAAAGGAAAACCCTACTTCTTGTAACAGTAAGCCCCACTCAGAGGGTCGGAAAACTCAGACGGGGTCCAACGGGGACCAAGGCCCCAAAGTTGGCTCTTCCCCAACCCCAGAAACCTCCACATCAGGCCTCGGGAGCGAACCATCCTCCAAAACTCCAGCCTCACAAGAAAAAGCCAGGGCAGCCGAAAAAGCAGGAAGAGAGGGGGCCCCACTGGTCAGACCCAGGAGCTACGGCTGGAGGAACAGACTCGAATGCCTTCGTCGCCACCCAGGAAGGGGCTACCCCTGAAACCGCCCGAGTCTCGGAAACCTCTAAACCTTGCCCCCGACCCCGAAGCCCTCAGATGCTTAGGAGCCAGAAGCAGGGAGGGGGGGGGGAGACAGAATGAACCAGAGCAGGGGAAGAATGAGGGGGCGCAGACTGAACCAAGGCCAACGCGACAAACACACTATTTTCATCATTTTTACCAGAATAGGGGTTTGTTTTAGGGAGCTAACCTGATTGATACCTAGTTAATGGGGTTCTGGGAATTCTTCTACTCCCCAAGCCCGGCCCGGGGCCAGGCTTGACATGTGAGTGTTTGGTCCACCAGGCTGTTGCTTGGAGCGGCCCGCAGGCCCACATACTGTATTCACCACAGCCCGGTTGGTCCGGCACTCCTTGGAGGAAACAATCTAATTTCCTCTTGAAGATGTCCACAGTTGTTCCTGTAATATTTCTTATGCTCGCAGGGAGGGTGTTGAACAGAACAACCGCGGACCTCTGATGTTCATACAGTGTTCTCTAATTATGGCTCCCCTGCTCTTTCTTGGTTCTGTTCTGCATTTTCTTCCATATCGTTCACTCCAGTACGTTGTTATTTTCCTGTGTAGATTTGGTACTTGGCCCTCCATTATCTTCCACTTGTATATTATTTGATATCTCTCTCTCATCTTCTTTCTAGTGAGTACATTTGGAGGGCTTTGAAACGATCCCAATAATTTAGGTGCTTTATCGCGTCTATGCATGCGTATATGTTCTCTGTATTCCCTTTATTTCAGCAATCTCTCCTACTCTGAAGGGGGAAGTGAGTACTGAGCAGTACTCAAGATGGGACAACACAAGTGACTTGAAGAGTACAACCATTGTGATGGGATCCCTGGATTTGAAAGTTCTCGTAATCCATCCAATCATTTTTCTGGCTGTCGCAATATTTGTTTGGTTATGCTACCTGAATGTTAGGTCGTCAGACATCATTATTCCCAAATCCTTTACATGCTGTTTTCCTACTATGGGCACATTTGATTGTGTTTTGTACCCTGTATTGTGTTTAAGGTCCTCATTTTTACCATACTTGAGTACCTGGAATTTATCATTGTTAAAATCATGTTATTTTCTGTTCTGGGTGCCTGGTTCCAATCGAAGGCAGATATAGAATGCTCCAAATCACACGTGCATTTCTATAGGCCATTGCTCCTCGTTCCTCTCTGAGGGAGTCAGGTTTTGGCTTGTAGTCCCTGGCAGGCCTAGAACTCCACCCACACTTACTGATGCCATATTCTATATAGATACATATCAGCCTGGATAGCTCCAGGGAGCCATAGGCGTTCATTCCAGAAACTCGGGCCACATGGGCCCATTGTCAAGCCATGTTTTCAGATTGCCCAACAGCTGATTGCCTAAACAGCTGCTGTATGGAGAATTATGCCCGGGCACCCGTTCTATTGGGGGGCAGAAGAAACAATGACTGCTTCACAGTGACCCTCAAAGACCTTGATATCAACACCAGTGAGTCGTTTGCTTAACACCATTTGGTCACCATTTGGTCCGGGAGACATCTCCCGTCACGCAGGGTGCAGTCGCGCCTCCACAGATCTCCAGTATCATCTCTTGATACAGGTAATGGCTCAAAAGGGCCACCACTTACTGGCTATTCATGCCCGTGCCACCTCTTGGGTGGCTTAATCTTTATCAATCAATCAATTAATCGTTTGCTCAAGACTGTCCAACTTGGAAAGGCATAGTCACCACAGGGGCTCTTGTGGCAGAAAATAGACAGACTGCAGAGGCCCAGAGGAACAAGACTGCATGCAAAACTAGAGCAACCTCCACCTCCACAGTTTGGACAATATCTCAGAGGTGGACAATATATCAGTCCACCTCTGATATATTGAAGTCATGGTTATCTTTGCATCCAAAGGACGAACATCATTGAATTTTATCCAACAGTTTACAAATACTGGCCTGTTAGCCACAAGATTGATGATATTCATTAAGTACAAAAAATAGTTTTTATCACATTTTCATTACTGTATTATTATTTGGAAGTACTGTACGGTATAAGAATTAAAATTTTTATAAATTAAAATATTTAAATAAGATTTAAATAATAAATCTACATACTCGCACTGTATCTAGTGCAACCCAATCCCCAAATATATATACCTAAGCCATACAATCATTACCTTTGTCATCATTGCTAACACCTTATATCATGGTTATTATATTGAGTGCATATTTTACTGCATTATTCCTTGAAATGACCCTCAAATTGTGCTTCAGTGAACCAGTTTATAACCCTTCCTTACCCTAATGTACCTACTAATCTTTGTCATTATTGTGTATTAATCTAATCTTTGTGTATTGTGTCAAATTTTCTTACAATGTATCTGTAAACATTTTTTGTAAATTTGGCTGGAAATTACCTACTTAAAATTATCTATTAGATTAAGGGCCTGCCCAAAATGCTATGCGTGCTTACCTTGAAGTTACCTTGAAATGTTTCCGGGGCTTAGCGTTCCCGTGGCCTGGTGGTCGACCAGGCCTCCTCGTTACTGGATTGGTCAACCAGGTTGTTTTACGTGGCTGCTCGCAGTCTGACGTATGAATCACAGCCTGGTTGATCAGGTATCCTTTGGAGGTGCTTATCCAGTTCTCTCTTGAACACTGTGAGGGGTCAGCCAGTTATGCTTTTCAATGGAGGTATTCTGCACATCCTGCTATGCCTCCTGATCTCATGTGATGTTATTTCTGTGTGCAGGTTTGGGACCAGCCCCAATAATATTTTCCACATATAAATTATTATGTATCTCTCCCGCCTGCGTTCGAGAGAATACAGATTTAGACTCTTTAGTCGGTCCCAATAGTTTAGATGTTTTACTGAGTGGATTCTAGCAGTAAAAGATCTGTGCACACTCTCCAAGTCAGCAATTTCTCCAGCTTTGAAAGAGGCTGTAATTGTGCAGCAGTACTCCACTCTAGAGAGCACTAGCATCTTGAAAAGTATCATTATTGGTATAGCATCTCTAGTGTGAAAGGTTCTTGTTATCCAACCTGTCATTTTTCTTGCAGGCGTGACGGCAACTTTATTGTGTTCTTTGAAGGTAAGGTCTTCCGACATGAGTACACCCAAATCCTTTACATTGCCTTTTCGTTCTATGTTATGATTTGACCGAGTTTTGTACGTGGTTTCCATTTTTATACTGTATTTTCACTTTTTCCATAGCACATGAGCTGGAACTTATCTTCGTTAAACACCATATTATTTTCTGTAGCCCATAGAAAGACCTGATTTACATCTGATTGGAGGTTTACCATGGCCTGCACACAGAAATAACATCACATGAGACCAGGAGGCATGGCAGGATGTGCAGAATACTCCCATTGAAAAGCAGAGGTGCAACAGGTACTGTACTTTGAGAGAGAACTATCAACATCCGAGACCCAAGACTCTTCAACATGCTTCCACTACACACAAGGGGCATAACTGGCCGACCCCTTACAGTGTTCAGGAGAGAACTGGATAAACACCTCCACCAAAGGATACCTGATCAACCGGGCTGTGATTCGTACGTCAGGCTGAGAGCAGCCTCGTCCAACAGCCTGGTTGACCAGTCCAGCAACCAGGAGGCCCGGTCGATGACCGGACTGTGCGGACGCCAAGCCCCAGAAGCACCTCAAGGTAACCTCAAAGTGTCCTCTATGTTGTCTACTCTCATGAAAATCCTAGTGTCATCTGCAAAAGATGATACAGTACTATAGATTGTGTCCCTGTCTACGTCCGATATGAGGATGAGAAAAGTACTGGAGCAAGCACAGTACCCTGGGAGTCTGAGCTCGTCACAGTTGATGGGCTGGATTTTATTTTGTTGACTATTACACATTGGGTTCTGTTAGTCAGGAAATTGTAGATCCATCTGCCTATTTTTCCGGAAATTCCCTTTGAACGCATTTTATTTGCAATAACACCATGGTCACATTTGTCAAAGGCTTTTGCGAAATCTGTGTAAATTACTTCAGCGTTTTGTCTGTCTTCTATGGCATCTGATGCCATGTCATAGTAGTCCAGCAACTGTGACAGGCAAGAGTGCCCTGTTCTGAAACCATGTTGTCTGGGGTTATGGAGATGCTGTGATTCCATGTATTTTGTGATCTTACTTCTTAGCACTCTCTCAAAGATTTTTATTATGTGCGATGTTAGTGCTATCGGTCTGTAATTTTTTGCCTCTGCCTTTCAAGTTCCAAGAATCAGGGCCCGGTGCAGAGTGCATAGGCATACTGTTTATGGCTTCTTCAAAATCCAGTGGGGATAGGGTAACGTCTGATATATGATTTGATGTTGGTATCATATCCATGAAAAATTCATTTGGGTTATCAATCTTTAGTGTGTTTAGTGGCTTGCTGAAAACAGAGTCGTACTGCTTCTTCAGTATCTCGCTCATTTCTTTGTTGTCATCAGTGAAAGTTCCATGTCCCTTTCGTACCAGCCGATACTAGATGTGGTTTTTAAATCTTGATTTTGCATAGCAAAAAAGTATTTTGGATTTCTCTCTATTTCACTGATAACCTTTCGCTCTCTTTGCCTCTCCTGGGTTTTGTATGATTCTTGTAGCTTTAGTTCAATTGTTTCTATTTCTCTACCTAACCTTCTTCGCCGTTCTCGAGATAGGGTGCGACTCTCAAGCTGTTCCGCAATTCGTTTTCTTCACCTATAGAAGGAACGACGTTCTTGTTCCAATCTGCATCACTTCCTATTTTTTCTTAGGGGTATGCGGTTTGAGCATATTTCTAGTGCTACTGAGGTTATTTTTTCAGGCACTGGTTCAGGTTTGCATTTTCTAGCTTATTTCTGTGAAGTCTTGGTTTGCTTGCTCCCAGTTTATCTGTTTATTATTGAAGTTAAATTGACTGAAATCTCCTTCACCGGAAATCGGAACTGGTTTTGGAAGTCTATTCCTCATGCTTGTCAGAACTTCAATTAAGTTGTGATCTGAGTAACAGGTATTTGTAATCATTATGTTTCTGATCAATTAAGCATTATTGATGAAAATGAGGTCCAGCATGTTCTCCTTCCTAGTGGGTTCTACTATTTGCTGGTTTACGGCAAACCTGTCGCACATCCGTAGCAGGTCATTTGCATGTGCCTGTTCATTTAGGCTACTTTCTGGTATTCTTTCCGATATAATTGTATTAGCTAGGTTCTTCCATTTCAGGTGTCGTAGGTTTAAGTGCTAGTGGCTTTACAAGAATGTAATATCTTCATTGCTATTCACTGCATTGCAATCTTTTAACCCCAAATGTACCTTCTTGTTAATAAATAAATAAATAAATAAATAAAAATCAATGTTTACATATGCATACCTATATGTTATATCATTTGCTAACCTTTGTAGTTTCCTTTATTACTAATAATTATACAGAGGTTTGGGAATTATTACCCATTAGTTCCTAAAATATATATACTAGTTCTGATAACATTTTTATCATAAAATGGGAGTTATAAGGCAGGATTATACCTAACTAAAAAGTAATTTGTATAATTTGAATTAGGTTATGATTTATTTTATTTATTATTTCATCCTTTCATTATTAGGGAGCCGGTCGGCCGAGCGGACAGCACGCGGGACTTGTGATCCTGTGGTCCTGGGTTTGATCCCAGGCGCCGGCGAGAAACAATGGGCAGAGTTTCTTTCACCCTATGCCCCAGTTACCTAGCAGTAAAATAGGTACCTGGGTGTTAGTCAGCTGTCACAGGCCGCTTCCTGAGGGTGGAGGCCTGGTCGAGGACCGGGCCGCGGGGACACTAAAGCCCCGAAATCATCTCAAGATAACCTCAAGATAGATCCTCCAAATTGATAAAACTTCTAGCAAATGTTTGGTCAATTATACAAAAATGGACTGTTGCAGCCAACAAATTTCATGTTGTACCTGGAGAAGGTTCTGGAAGTTCTTTTACTCCCCGAGCCCAGCCTAAGGCCAGGCTCAACATGTGATAACTTGGTCCAACAGGCTGTTGCTTGGAGCAGCCTGCAGGAACACATATCTACTACAGCCTGGTTGGTCTGGCACTTCTTGCAAAAACTTATCTAAGTTCCTCTTGGATACATCCACTTTTGTTCCGGCAATATTTCTAATGCTTGCTGGGAGGATGTTGAACAGCTGTAGACATCTGATGTTCAGACAGTGCTCTCTGATTTGTGACTATGGCACCTCTACTCTTCACTGAGGTATATTCTGCATTTCTTTCCATATCTTTCACTCAAGTATGTTATTCTACTGTGCAAATTTGGAACCTGGCCTTCAAGTATCTTCCACATATATTTTACTGGATACCTTTCTTGTCTCTTAATTTAGATGTTTTATCATTTATATGTGTGACATATATGTTCTCTGTATTCCCTCTAATTCAGATATCTCTCCTGCTCTCAAAGGGGAAGTGAGTACCGAACAATACTCAAGACGGGACAGCACCAGTGATTTAAATAGTATTAGCATTGCTGTGGGGTGTCTGGATTTGAACGTTCTCATAATCCATCCTATCATTTTCCTGGCCGTCGCTACACTATTTGCTCACTTATGTTCACTAAATGTCAAG